>NC_054541.1:3428207-3448449 GCF_017654505.1 Polyodon spathula | reverse complement strand
GTCAGGTTTGCAGCTCTCTCTCTGCTGTCTACCTCCTTCCGAAGAAATTCCATCAGTTCTTCCATCAGCTACATCCCTTGCATCATCTGTGTCTTGCTGACAACTAAAATCCAGTGAGACATCTTCAGGAATGTTTTTCATTAATATAGGGCACAACAGACTTCCGTACGTATCTGCTACCAGTCCCATGGAATCTAAACTGCACACTTGAATTTTGCAATGATCCAATAGCCGACCTAAAGCTGCTACCTCACTGAAATTTTTTTACTGCCGTCAGATTCAGCAATTTGTTCATATGGGCATTAATCACCAAGTCCTTCCACCCAAACTTTTAGAAAGTAATTTTATTGCTGCATCATTCAGACAATGTCAATTGTCTGAATGATGCAGCAATAAAATTACTTTCTAAAAAGACAGCTGCACTTGTTTACCAAAGGGTCATGTGTGACAACATAAAAGGGGATGGAGAATCATAATCTACTTCTTCGCTAGGTTTTGTATTTGAACTAGAAGAACTATGAGAGATGCAGTAACAACTGTTATAGGAAGAATATTCGTGTTTTGTTTGTGCTTGTTAGTAATTGTCTTTCTTAGTGAATCGCCAGATGGCTAACATGTTTCTGGAGCTGTCGTCTTGGGCAAGCACAAAGCCGGAACAGCACTTCACCAACAGTCACTAAATAAACTTGTATCACCCACCACGAGCACTACTGCACGCACCCGGACTGGTAACCGTGTTCAGGCTGTTGTGAGGCAGATAGCATGTACTTATTATTTGGGCTGCAATCCCTTGTCTTCAACCTCTGTGCATTACACATTGGTGTGTACTGCCGGTGATTTGTTGTTTGGGCGCCACACTGGGAGTATAAATAAAATACCCCCTTTTCCAAATGGATTACAGCTTCGTGTCTGTGTTTGTTCTTGCATCACCGCTGCACCTGCTCACAATCAGCAACCACTTTGCCACACCCTTTCAGTGCCATTGTACTGATTTTTAACTGGCATCATCTACCTGTTATTTTAATTTTCTCTAACTATGTTATGATAACTAATTTTGCTAACCCACAAAAGTTAAGTCTAAATGCAATGTATCAGAAATACAGCTTGTCTTCTGATTTTTCTCAAAGAAATTAATTTGATACCTGTTATGTATTTTGGGTCCGGAAATAAGTGAGCCCAGACAAGAAGAACTGTACAAAATCAAACGTTGTTTATTCAGGCAGTTACACACAGAACCCCCCAAGAACCCCCTTTTATACTGTCCTAACACACGGCCCTACGTGTGTTGAGATGCACTTAGCAAACACGCAGCCTTATAAGTGCCGATAGACACTGTAACGATTTCTCACATGTGCACGTGAACACCCTCTGCACCTGCTAAGTAATATATAACATCTCCCCCCTTACAGAAAACCGCCATTACATTATTTTTTTTCTTTCAATTACAAATTCAATCTATTTGGAGGCTTACAGCCAAGTTTGGGACGAGTTACAACAGAACTTGTTATACCTGACTCAGTATTTTACATCTTCCCCATTTGAAACAGTTACAGACATTGGCATTTCAGAGTTACCTACACTCAGCATTTCCAGCATTTTCAGTGTTACATCCAACTGACTCAGTGGATACAGAAACATCATCATCATACCATGCAGTATTTCTTTCATTTTGGTTTATATAGCAGCATCTAAGCTTGGCCATCAAAACAAACTGCAAACTAACATTTTCATTTTTACAATACCTTGGTGCTGCTTGTGTAATTCTATTAACATTCTTGATTGCAAGCTTTCTGGAATTACCACTCGAAAACCCCACAAAACACAGACGTTCTCTACAGTTAGCTCTGTTTTCTGATTTACGTAAGGCTTAAGACCATCCTCATCCACAGTAATTGGCCAGCTTGTGAGTGTATAGTACCTCACTTTACTCAAGACATGATCTTTATCTGTCTCTGCTGCTATCTCTTTAGCTGTAATTGGCAGCTCATCTGCGAATGAGACTCGATATATTGGATTTGGCTGTAGAGGGTTTTCTACATCTAATGGCAACCTGGACAATGTGTCCACATTATAGCATTGTCTTTAGAACATTTGTACCTGATTTCGTATTGATAAGCAGATAGCATCGATGCCAACCTTTGCAAATGGGCAGCCACCAATGAGGGTACTCCTGTTTTAGGACCCAGAATCATAACTAAAGGCTTATGGTCCGTCATGAGAGTAAACTTTCTTTCCCACAAATATTCTTTGAATTGCATAATTCCAAAAATTATATCCAGTGCTTCTTTCTCAATTTGTGAGTAATTTCTCTCTGGTTTAGTCAGTGTACATGAGGAAAAAGCTATGGGGAGCTCTGAGCCATCCCTACACGTGTGAAATAACTGCTCCAATTCATACAGGAGATGCATCGCACGCCAGAACTACTGGCTGCCTCGAGTCATAATGCACTTTAGAAGAAGTTAGTTTGGTTTTAGCTACACAGAATGCCCGGTCACAACTCTCAGACCATTTCCATTTTACATTTTTCCGCAGTAGCTCAGTCACGGGGCTAATCAGTGTGGACAAATTCAGCATAAACTTCCCGTAGTAAATTAGAAGGCCCAGTAACAATCTAAGTTCTGGTACATTCTTGCAAACAGGTGCTCCAACAGATAACAGATGACCAAATAACAGATGACCCCTTCCAGACCCTGCAAGATCTGGTCCATAAGTCGCTGAAAAACAGCGGGGGCGCTAGCTACTCCATACGGTAGTCGGTTATATTTAAACAATCCCAGTGGTGTGTTTATTGTTAAGTATTTCTTTGAATGTTTGTTCAGCTCCACCTGCTGGTATGCTTGGGAGGGGTCTAACTTTGAGAAGTAGTGAGTAGTGATGTCCAGGAAGGTTTCTCTACACCGGATGGGAAGCGTTTTACAATCATCCTTGCTGGATGAGAACACCTTCTTCATATTATTCATGCCGGTTATGTCTCTAGATTTTTGTCCTGTCTTAGATTACATGGGTTTGGGGACGGAATTTATCAAAATGATTAATTTTATATGCAAACCCCTCCGCAATGGTGATGTCAGGGTCCACGTGTTCATCACAGTTCTCTAGTGCACGGAGTACTCGACAAGGTTGCCCTCTCTCACCATTGCTTTTTGCAGTATCATTGGAGCCCCTTGCACAAGCAATTAGACAGTCTTCTAACTTTGTTCCCATCAACATAAAAAATACACAACATCGCATCTCGCTGTGTGCTGATGATATCCTGTTATATTTTTGAGGACCTCTCTCAATCACTGCCATCCACACTTTCTGCTTTCATTGAATTCAGCACTTTTTCGAGATATAAGATTAACTGGTCTAAGTCTGCCCTACTGCCTTTAAAAAAAAACTTTTTTCAAACTGCCTTTTTCAAACTTTATTTTTGGTCATTTGTACTGCGCCCGCTCAGTTTGGTTTGAGGCTGATGCCCCTGTCTCATGGTGACAACTGGAAGAAAACTTAGTCTTTCCTTAAAGATTACAAGAACTGGTTTATTCTAACATTTCCCTGAAGCAATGTAAATTACGATTTGGTCCTATCGTCTCTTACTTAATCACAGATTAGAACAAAGTGTTTTTTGCATTCTCTCATTTTTAACAATGCTGCACTTCTATCTGGCAGTCGCCCTTTCATCTTTCTTCAATGGTCTAATTTAGGGATTCACACTTTATCAGATATTATGCGTGTTTACGGTGTTCCCTGGGACACATAGCTACTGTCTCACCCTTTACACAGTCTGCAGAACGTAAGGGGTAGTAAAACGGGTCTGGTTTCCAAATTATATACTTATCTGCTGAGAACATCATATAAACCACTTACATTAACCTTTATTTGGTATAGGGCCATATCGCATGTAGAGAGAGACATTTCCTGGGATACTGTTCGGAACAATTTAAGTTGTGTTTCTAAAAGCCCTAGTCATCAATTGATCCATTTCAATTTTGCTCATAGAATTTATTTAACCAATCACAGACAATTTCTAATGGGACTCGCTGACACCCTGATGTGCGGACTGTGCCCCCAGGGAACGACGGGCACCTTTTTTCCTATAATGTGGGAATGTGTTTTGGGGGCGGGTTTGCTCATCTCTGTCTACTGTTCTGGGGACAACTGTACCTTGCTCTCCACTGATTCTGCTATTGAATGATGATTCATCTCTTGAGCTGTCTTTACAACAGAAACGAATCTGGCTGGCTGGGTTTGCTGCTGCCAAAAGAATGATTGCCCTGCGTTGGCAGCCTCCGCAGTCCCTCCTCTGGCGTCGGTGGGTCCTTGCCTTTCTTGACATGGTTCATATGGTGCTTTCTGTTGCTTGGGTTCATGGAGCCAGGGAAGGGACTCTGTGGGACTGGAGTACTGCAGCAGAGACCATTAAAGCGCTGTTGAAACCACCAACAAATACCAGTGACTGAAATAGTGTCTCAGGGTTCTTTGTAATCTGGGGAGGGAGGGGTTGCCACAAGGGGTTGGGGGGTGGAAAATGGGATTGATATTCTATACTACTGTGGCAGAGCACAGCTCTGCCCTTTAGAAATTGGCAGGGATGGGGTTAAATTCCCCTACCTGCCTGGGTTCATTGTGTTCAGGTGGCTGGGGTTGATCAGATGATTAGTTTAATTAATGATCAATCAGCGCCCAGCCACCTGACATAAAAGGAGGCCTCTGCTTCTTATTTGAGGGGAGGGAGTTGAGGAAGCAGGTTGGTGTTTGTGGTTGTTTGTTAGTTTGAAAGTTTTGAATCCAGTGAAGGCATTGCCCAGCCTGGAAACCTTATTTTTTTTGTAAGTTTTGTTTTTGTTTTATTTGTGTCTAGAGATCTTTGTTTTGCCCTTGTGCACTTTATCTTTGTGTTTTTTTTATAATAAAATTAGGATTTTTTTTGAACTGCAGTCTGTCTCTGGGCCTCTTTCCACTCGCCAGCCTGCCACAACTACATTGTTGTATTGTCTTATTTCTTATTTTGCAAAAAAAAATAATTTAGTTCCCTGTTTAGTTCCCAATTTTGCACATAGATCTCTGGTTCTCGGAATTAGTTATTAATCCACCTCTAACCCCGGATTTATGGTAACCTTGTAATCCCCGCAGATGCTTACGCTGCCGTCTTGTTTTGGCACACATACTAAAGGTGCAGCCCATTCACTAAAGTCAACCTTTTAAATTATGCTGTTTTTCCAGCTCTTTTAACTGGCTTTCTGCAGCTGGTTTCAAAGCATAAGATACTGGTCTTGCTTTACAGAATTTTGGTGTGGCGTCTTTAGCCACCCTTAGACTAACCTTAACTCCATTCCCACATCCAATTTCAGGGCTGAAAACAGACTGGTACTTATTACACAGCGCTTCTACTGCATCAGTACCTCAAAGTATCTTTCTCTAGTCTAGTTTCAGCTTGCAGAGTCAATCTCTGCCCAACAATGCAGGGCCATTTCCCTTAGTAACTACAAGAGGCACATCAAAAATGTATTTTCTGTAAGTTACACTTATTTAGTTTATCCAACTGTGGCAAGTTTTTCCCCCATGCTGTGTGTGTTTCGATGTTATATGTTGCGTGTTAATGTTGGTGTATAGTCATTGGTACACGGGATATAAATGGGTCTGTGTAACACAAGTGTTTAAAATGTATATTTGTATTTAGGCACAAGGATTGCACAACACTTCATGTGCAGGTAGAATAAGAACATAAGAACATAAGAAAGTTTACAAACGAGAGGAGGCCATTCGGCCCATCTTGCTCGTTTGGTTGTTAGTAGCTTATTGATCCCAAAATCTCATCAAGCAGCTTCTTGAAGGATCCCAGGGTGTCAGCTTCAACAACATTACTGGGGAGTTGATTCCAGACCCTCACAATTCTCTGTGTAAAAAAGTGTCTCCTATTTTCTGTTCTGAATGCCCCTTTTTCTAAACTCCATTTGTGACCCCTGGTCCTTGTTTCTTTTTTTCAGGCTGAAAAAGTCCCTTGCGTCCACACTGTCAATACCTTTTAGAATTTTGAATGCTTGAATTAGGTCGCCACGTAGTCTTCTTTGTTCAAGACTGAACAGATTCAATTCTTTTAGCCTGTCTGCATATGACATGCCTTTTAAGCCCGGAATAATTCTGGTCGCTCTTCTTTGCACTCTTTCTAGAGCAGCAATATCTTTTTTATAGCGAGGTGACCAGAACTGCACACAATATTCAAGATGAGGTCTTACAAGTGCATTGTACAGTTTTAACATTACTTCCCTTGATTTAAATTCAACACTTTTCACAATGTATCCGAGCATCTTGTTAGCCTTTTTTATAGCTTCCCCACATTGCCTAGATGAAGACATTTCTGAGTCAACAAAAACTCCTAGGTCTTTTTCATAGATTCCTTCTCCAATTTCAATATCTCCCATATGATATTTATAATGTACATTTTTATTTCCTGCGTGCAGTACCTTACACTTTTTTCTCTATTAAATGTCATTTGCCATGTGTCTGCCCAGTTCTGAATCTTGTCTAGATCATTTTGAATGACCTTTGCTGCTGCAACAGTGTTTGCCACTCCTCCTATTTTTGTGTCGTCTGCAAATTTAACAAGTTTGCTTACTATACCAGAATCTAAATCATTAATGTAGATTAGGAATAGCAGAGGACCTAATATTGATCCCTGTGGTACACCGCTGGTTACCACACTCCATTCTGAGGTTTTTCCTCTAATCAGTACTTTCTGTTTTCTACATGTTAACCACTCCCTAATCCATGTACATGTGTTTCCTTGAATCCCAACTGCGTTCAGTTTGAGAATTAATCTTTTGTGCGGGACTTTGTCAAAAGCTTTCTGGAAATCTAAATAAACCATGTCATATGCTTTGCAATTATCCATTATCGATGTTGCATCCTCAAAAAAATCAAGCAAGTTAGTTAGGCACGATCTCCCTTTCCTAAAACCATGTTGACTGTCTCCCAGTACCCTGTTACCATATAGGTAATTTTCCATTTTGGATCTTATTATAGTTTCCATAAGTTTGCATATAATAGAAGTCAGGCTTACTGGTCTGTAGTTACCTGGTTCAGTTTTGTTTCCCTTTTTGTGGATCGGTATTACGTTTGCAATTTTCCAGTCTGTCGGTACCACCCCTGTGTCAAGAGACTGCTGCATGATCTTGGTTAGCGGTTTGTAAATTACTTCTTTCATTTCTTTGAGTACTACTGGGAGGATCTCATCCGGCCCAGGGGATTTGTTTATTTTAAGAGCTCCTAGTCCCTTTAACACTTCTGCCTCAGTTATGCTAAAGTTATTTAAAACTGGATAGGAACTGGATGACATGTGGGGCACGGTCTACAATCAGGCACGTCTTCAATACATGCTGGCACGGTGGTCTGCAAACGTGTGTTAAACTGTTGCAAGCAATCCCAGAGCGAAAACAAAACTTGACACGTGAAATAAGTCAACTGTACTGTAATGCTTTTTAATATTAATACTCACGAGGATGTGGGTTCCCAGTCGCGGTCGTCGAGTACTCTAAATATGTAGCCAACAGCCCCACCACCAGCAAGCATCCAATAAAGACGAATTTGAAATGTTTCTTCAGTTTCCTCAGTGGGAAGAACGAAATCATGTTGGTTGTGTGCCCTTCTCTGTGTTTGGCGTGTTTATAAGACGTGGTTCACAGTTCCATCCAGCTGTAATACTTTTCATTTACGTTCAGCAGACGTCAATCTTCATTCTATTATCCAGACGAGCAGTAGTGCTCACGACAAGCAACGTTATTCCCTCCGGAGAAGTTAAACTCAAGTTGCCCGCACTAGTATAACACAAAAATAACACATCAGTGATACTGCTGCTTTACTTTACATTGAGGGGGCATCACTTCAGCGTTTCTCCTGGCGTACTAAACGTTCATGTTGTATATTGTTTTTTTTTTGTTTGTTTTGTTTTTTTGAGTGAAAAGACAATAAAAACTCAATGAAGAAGACACAAGCCACTACATCCGATCCATGCAATGCTTCTGAACAGTGAAGGTAATCCTAACTCCAAACTCTCAGTGTCTTTACCTATTGCGAAGGGAGGAGTTTAAAACGGCAACGCCTCGTAGTCAACTTGTTTTTACAAACTTTATTTATGTATTGATTTATTAGACGAAAAGGCAAAGGTCGGAACGCGCTTTATATATATATATATATATATATATATATATATATATATATATATATATATATATATATATATATATAAAGATGCAGTTTTGCCGGGTTCACCAACCTGTTGGGAACACGTGCTAGGGTTGCCACCTGGCCCCATAATTCCGGAACACTTAGACAGAACAGGATTTTGAAGTTGCCTTTAAACTGAAGGAAATCAACATGTGAATTGAGCCTTAAACCTTTCTTAAATTGATTTTGGTGATTAATTATCTTGAGGCAGCATGACAATACAATAATAGCTTTTAACAAATGAAATAAATAAGTACATCATCAATATTTATTTATTTTATTAATAGTTTTAAAAATATATATTGTAAAGTTTCTTTATAGTTTCTAATAGTATATCACCTTCTCCCACTGGAATCATTAATACTGAGCAGTTGTTCACTATTCCTGACACCAGACAGGGTGAACACTGGATCAATGCTGTTATTTAATTGGGAGAGTCAATATAAATTAGGGCTATATATTACTAATTAATAGGATATAAATAGCCTATATCCATAATAGCTTTTAAATATTGAGAACTGAAATATCATTTTGTACAAAATAAAAATAAATATCTTGAATAAACCTACACACATGTTTATTCAAGATGCTTTTTTATTTTGTAAGATTTATATTATCACAATGATTCGGATAATTAAGAAGCAGAATAAATTAAGCAAGTGCTTAGTGCTCAATTCACATGTTTATTGCTTTCAGTTTAAGGGCAACTTAAAAACAATGTCCCATCCCAAAGTGTTCCAGAATTATGGGGCCAGGTGGCAACCCTAACCCATGCCATTGTCCTGAGCGGCCCTACTAATGTTGTGCCGATTCTCTCCCCTCTCCCCGGCACTTCTGCTCACTGCGCTTGCAATAATAACTTAGGTGGTTCTGAGTTTGCGAATCAATTCGCGTTAAATGCAGAGTAACTTGCTTTAAATGCATATTCAGAAAGTTAGCTACAAAGATGCATCACTTTAGATTGAAACAGTACTGAACATATATATCATAACTTTATTATTAAAAAAAAAAACTAAAATCGTTAATGGTGTTTCTTATTGCCAGTATGATAAACAGAGAAGGAGATGTGATACCTTTATTGTACTAACTAAACAATAATTAATCGCAAGCTTTCAAGACCTCAAGGTCTCTTCTTCAGGTGAGAGTAGGAATTGATGATTAGAGATTGATGTTTCCAGTCAAAGGTGGCATCATTATAAGTACAAATTCTACTGCCAGTAAAAAAACCCAGAAAGACACGACTACCAGAAGCTTACATCAAGAAATTTAAAGAAACGGAAATGGGTAGTTCCCTTTCAAATGGAATGACAACCATTACCCAATGGGAAGAGCCTCTCTGACCCATCAATCACTGAGCATATATATATATATATATATATATATATATATATATATATATAAGCTACCCTATCAGGGCCCTGCTGTGAGGAGGAAGTCCCTCCCCCCTCCTGCTGAAGAGGGACGACCTCACAATAGCATATCGCCATTTTCTCTTTCACATAACTGAGACAAGACACAGATTGCTTTGTGCTTTCTTTGTACTGAAAATTGGCTTATTTGTAGTGTTTCGCCCTAAAAATTTGATTGCTAATGGTAAGCTACATCGATACGAGTGTTTTTGAGATTGCTAATTGCCTTAGTCTCACGTCGGTAGTTTCTACTGATTAGAATTGGTTTTGACCCCTTTATTGAGATTAGCGATCATCTTATTTTCTCTACTATTGCCTTGTATAGTTTAAATTACCGTTCCTAGAGCTATTATGGAAATGTAGGGATGACCCTGTGGACTTGCGGTGCCGCCCTCTACACCGATTGACTTGGCCTCAGCTACCATCCAGCTCGGGCCTATGCGCCCTTCTCAAACCTCGGGCTTTCCTAGCGCTACTGCGCTCATCCTCAACAGCGACGCCTATTGATTCGACTATAACAGCCCGGCATCGACCGTGCTCTTCTTTGGCGCCAAACCCGATGCCGATTGGCACCAGCTTAAACATCTTCCTCGGCGCCCTGACCCATACACCTGGGTCACCCTCCCCTTCCCCACCACCGGTGCGGAGGCAAAGGCGCCCCTCGATAGAATCCAGGTAGGCACCGCTCGAGAGGGCATTCACCGGGAGGCAGCCAGTCGCTGCGGAGGTACCGCTCTCCTTCCCATTGTAGGCGCAGGCGGTCCCCCTCTCAGTCGCCAGAGAGACGCCAAAGATCGGCTGAGCGTTGGTTTGAGGAGCTCACTGGAGACCCTATTAAAATCTTAGGGTAGACTGCCCCCTACTACCGGGCAGCCCCAGCTTCCCCACTCCCGCTCTCCATCCCTGACCCCACCTAGACCCCCAAGCCCTTGTGAGCTGTCGTTTACAGCATCAAGGTCGGACGTGGGGGTCTAGGTCAGGCCAGGGCAGGCCACAGCGTGGGGCTCCATACCGTCCATACCGCATACTTCCCAAAGGGAGGAGTTCCGGGCCCTGATGCAGCATGCAGCTGCTGCCATGGACGTTCCCTGGCTGGCAGAACAGGAGGGGAAGGGAAACCGCTTCCTGAAACAGAAAGGGCACCCACAATGTACCCTCCTTCTGTGTCATGACTTTGTAGAGCTGGTTCACTCTTCATGGAGTCACCCAGCATCTGCTCCCTCTGGCTCCAGAACAGCAGAGTCCCTGCTGCACATCGCTGGAGCCCAAGAAGCTGGCCTGGTCACGTTCCCTCCCATTGGGTACACGGTCAAGGTGCTGGTGCAAGGCTCCACCTTCAACAGAGGAGATAAAGACCCTACCTACCCATCTAAGCCATGCAGGACTATTGACACCATGCTTAAAAAGGCATATGCGTCAGTGGCATTGTCAGTAAGAATGGCAAACGCAATGTCCATATTGGTGCTCTACCAGTCGCAGCTAGTGATGAGGCTACAGGAACAGGCAACAGAGACGGATGCTGGGGAGCTTCAAGCGGTGACGGGAGCGATGGCTAACCTGATGGGGGAGTAGGTCAGGCATCAGGGAGGTCTCTAGCGGAGCTGTTGGCCACTCGCCGACATTTTTGGCTAACCCAAGCCAAGGTTGTAGAGATGGAGAAGGTTGCGTTGTTGGATGCCCCTATAACACCGGGGCAGACATTCAAAGCGACCATTGATGTGAGCCTTGAGAGGTCTCACAAGGTCACGGAGGTCGCTTCCAAATTCTTGCACCACCTTGCCTATCGCCAGCGCCCTACTTAAACCACTAAGGCAGCCTGCGCTTGCCTGGCCTTATCACGCAGCACACAGACTCCTGTCTTGGATGCACATAAACTTGCTTTCCATCAGGACGGTTCACCTCCCTGGTGTGGACAACAGAACAGCAGACCTTCTGTCCAGAGGAGCTCCTGACAGGTTGGAGTGGAGACTGCACCCTCAGGCTGTGAAACAGATTTGGAAGACGTTTTGCACGGCACAAGTCAATCTCTTCGCCACAGCCGAGTCTACTCATTGCGGATCAGGGTTTGCTGGTTGCACTGAGACAATCCTAACCTTCTTACAACACCTACAGTGGCTTGCAAAAGTATTGACCCCCCCCCCCCCCCCCCCCCTTGGCATTTTTCCTATTTTGTTGCCTTACAACCTGTAATTAAAATGGATACACAAAATAGTCCAAATTGGTGAAGTGAAATGAAAAAAATAACTTGTTTAAAAAAATTCTAAAAAATAAATAACGGAAAAGTGGTGCGTGCATATGTATTCACCCCCTTTGCTATTAAGCCTCTAAATAAGATCTGGTGCAACCAATTACCTTCAGAAGTCATATAATTAGTTAAATAAAGTCCACCTGTGTGCAGTCTAAGTGTCACATGATCTGTCACATGATCTCAGTATATATACACCTGTTCTGAAAGGCCCCAGAGTCTGCAACACCACTAAGCAAAGGGCACCACCAAGCAAGTGGCACCATGAAGACCAAGGAGCTCTCCAAACAGGTCAGGGACAAAGTTGTGGAGAAGTACAGATCAGGGTTGGGTTATAAAAAAATATCCGAAACTTTGAACAACCCACGGAGCACCATTAAAGCCATTATTAAAAAATGGAAAGAAAATGGCACCACAACAAACCTGGTAAGAGAGGGCTGCCCACCAAAACTCACGGACCAGGCAAGGAGGGCATTAATCAGAGAGGCAACAAAGAGACCAAAGATAACCCTGAAGGAGCTGCAAAGCTCCACAGCGGAGATTGGAGTATCTGTCCATAGGATCACTTTAAGCCGTACACTCCACAGAGCTAGGCTTTATGGAAGAGTGGCCAGAAAAATGCCAAGGGGGGTCAATACTTTCGCAAGCCACTGTATTTGATGCAGGAAAATCTGCATCCATTCTGAAGGCCTCCCTGGCAGCAATATTGGTGGGACACACTTCCAGGCAGTGCAATTTCTTAAAGGGGCTCGGAGGCTCTGTCCTCCGATGAAAAGCATGGTCCCTAAGTGGGATCTGGAGCTGATGCTGGGGGTCCTTACAGGTCCCTCATTTGAGCCCATGACCTCAGCAGAGCTGCGCCCTGTTTCCCTCAAACTGGAGTTTTTATTAGCCATTACATCTGCCAGAAGAGTAAGTGAGCTTCATGCGCTGTCCATCGATGACACATGTATGGCTTTCACTGGAAATGACTCACCGGTAACATGAAGAACAATTCCATTGTTTTTGCCAAGGTGATATCCTCATTACATATTAACCAACCAGTGGTTTTGGAAACTTTCAGACCTCCCCCGCACAAGTCAGAGGAGGACCGTATATAGCACACGCTTTAGTGTGTTGGGTGTTGCAGATGACATGCCCTTAGGCGTCATGAGGGCTCTAAGGTTATCGGTATAAGACTGTACTGTCGGTAATCTGGAGCCACGACAGCTTTGGTAGAGCTTCCCATTTAGTAATGGTTGTCATTCCACTTGAAAGAGAATGTTAGGTTATTACCATAACCCTGGTTCAGCCAATGACAGCCATTACCCTTCAAGGTTGTGTCCCCAGCTGACCTTCGATTTCGAAAATGGCGATATGCTACTGTGAGGACACCCCTCTTTAGCAGGAGGTGGGAGAGACCTCCTCCTCACAGCAGGGCCCTGATAGGGCAGCTTTTTTATATATGTTCAGTTATTGATGGGTCAGAGAGCCTCTTCCCATTCAGTAATGGTTGTCAGTCTTTTCAAGTACCCAGGCTTATGGTAATAACCCAATGTTATATTAGTGTTAATACCTGCCTAAATCATAGACAGGGTAAAATAAGGGCTACCAAATAAACTGTCAGTATGTGTATGGAAAAATATATACAAATACTGTATGCGAAAAGGGTCAGGAACCAGCTCAACAGTAATGTTGTTGAAGCTGTCACCCTAGGATCCTTCAAGAAGCTGCTTGTTGAGATTCTGGGATCAATAGGCTACTAAAAACCAAACAAGCAAGATGGGCCGAATTGTCTCCTCTCGTTTGTAAACTTTCTTATGTTCTTATATATGTTATTCAACAATATAGGTTGTTATATTATAATATATATTTATTGATATATATAGATATATATATATATATATATATATTATATATGTATTACAAATATACAATGTTAACAATGTCATGTTGTAAATATATATAACATCTTGGTGTAATTAGTAAAACCTGAACACTATTAACCCGACTTGTGATAACCCGGCTGTTACTCCAGTCGGGGTTGTGAGGTCAGGCCAGGAAGTAAATGCAGGTTTGAGTGATGGGGCAACCTCAACCCTGCTGCCAAACAATAACAAAACACGACTTTTAGTCGTCCTATTCATAAATACATAAATCATAATATACATTCTCCCTTCACCAATAAACACCAAACAATACATATGTATTTTAAAACAATAATACAGTTCATTCACCTGTGCTGAAATGAACAAACTTATTTTACAAGCAGGGCTTTGCCCTCCCCCTTTTTTATGTACAGGGCTTCCTTCTCCCTGCCACAGAGGCACAAACACATCCAAGGTTAACATAAATATGTTTGAAAAGAGCAAGCAGTGCTCTGTGTTTATCTTGTATCTATTATTTAACATTCCATAACATTTTACGAACCAAACAAACCGGAAAGTTCACCCCAACTTGTTTTTAAACTTCACCAACGAAATGCTTCGCTTGGTCGAGTTGCGGGAGGTATGCAGTCAGGGTGCCTAACTGGTGTAAATTGTCTGTCAGATTTGAGGATCAGTTTAATTCTCAACAATGGCAAAACCCATTTCGCAACTTTAGAGAGAAGCTGTGGACATTTTGAATGGGAGCCTAGTGGAAGTTCTTTAGCAAGTCCTTCTCCTGTTTCCAGCAATACTTCATCATCCTCAACCTCTTTGCGTTCAAATATAAATGAAAGTGGGTCTAGTGTAGCTGCCAGAGCTGCAGTTCAAGGTTAGTCAATTGCTGTTTTTCTTCCAGTTTGGACCTGGACCAAATCTAAATTTTGTCCAACCCGCTAATCGCAAATTACAAATCTGATACTGATGGCGACTGTTTTGCTTGCCAGTGTTTCTACCCCAAAGGGAACCAGCCATCAATACTGGGTATATAATTCACCATGGTAAAGTTAGCTTGATGTTCTATATTCGTTTGATATTCGACTCACGCTAACTCGACATGAATGAAAATGGCTTTAGGGACGACGGTGTCCGACCTATTCTGGACCTCAGGGTCCTCAACATGTTCCTCAAACAAAGGAAGTTCAATATGTTGACCGTACAGAGTATCCTGCAGTCCATCCAGTCGGACAACTGGTTCACGTCGATTGACCTGCAAGTCGCCTACTTCAATGTCGCGATCTGCCTCACGCACAAAAAATATCTACGCTTCACCTTTCAAGGCAACGCGTTAGAATTCTGTGTGCTGCCATTTTGCCTCTTGCTGGTGCTCCACACATTTTCCAAGTGCATGGATGCAGCACTGGCTCCACTCAGGCTACGGGGTATATGGATCTTGAACTATCTGGACGATTGGCTAGTTTGCGCGCGTTCCAAAGCATGCGCCAAGGCGCACACCAGACAGGTCATAGATCATGTGACGAAGTTAAGGCTCTCCATACATCAACAGAAGAGCAACTTCGTACTGTCTCAGTCTACAGTGTTCCTGGGGCTCAAACTGAACACTGTGATCATGCTTGCCTCACAGTTGGAAGACAGGATTCAGTCAATGGAAGTCACACTCTCCCAATTCAGAGAGGATGCTCTTCTACAGGTCAGAATATTTCAAAGGTTGTTGGGGCTGATGGCAGCCACCTTGAGAATCCTTCCATTAGGGCTGCTGAGAATGCGCCCGCTTCAAGCCTGGGTAAATACGTTCAAGTTGCACCCGGTCCGCGATCCATACTAGCTGGTTCGAGTGTCCAGACAATGCTGGAAGACATTGGAGTGGTGGCTCCGTCCCGGCAATCTGCGCCTCAGATCTCTGCTCGGCTCCCCTCACAGAAGGGAAGTTGTCACTACGGACACTCTGGGCTGGGGAGCGGTCTTGAATGGGAGGTCAGTGGAAGGGACATTGGCAGCAATCACATATAAATGCCCAAGAACTGCAAGCAGTAGCCCTGACGTTATCTCATTTTTGAGCAGTTAGCGCACAAACACTTGCTGGTCTGGACGGACAACACAACAGTGGTAGCCTACGTAAACCACTAAGGTGGCCTGTGCTCACCAGACCTTCACCATGCAGCACACAGACTCCTGTCTTTGATGCACAGAAATGTGCATTCCATCGGGGTGGTTCACCTCTGTGGTATGGACAACAGAGCAGCAGACTTTCTGTCCAGAGGAGCTCCAGACAGCTCAGAGTGGAGACCCTCAGGTTGTGAAACAGATTTGGAAGAGGATTCATACGGCACAAGTCGACTTCTTTGCCTCAGCCGAGTCCACTCATTACCCCCTGTGGTTCTCTATGGAGAGAGACGGGGGCCCCTTGGGAGTAGACATGCTAGCTCACCCCTGGCCACAGGGGCTCTTGTTTGTTTTCCCTCCACTACTGCTATTACCCCTGACATTAAAGAGGATCAGGATGGTGATAGCCCAGATTTTGCTGGTTGCACCCAGATGGCCGAGGCGCCCCTTGTTTGCTCTCCTCTCCAACATGTTGTTGGGCCAACCGTGGCAGTTCCCTCTCCACAACGACCTCCTCAGCAAAGCGGAGGGATTCTAATGGCATCTGAACTCAGCCCAGCTCCAACTGGGTCTGAACGGAGTCTGAATTTGAACGGAGCTGTCTATCCAGACGAGGTTTGCCAGATGCAGTGGTAGAAACATTTCAGTCTCCTAGGGCACCGAGCACTAGAGCCCAGTACTCATATAAATGGAAAGTTTTCCAAGACTGGTACATTGCTGAGGGTCAGGATCCTGTGACCTTCCCTACTGAGACAATCCTAACCTTCTTACAACACCTATTTGATGCAGGAAAATCTGTATCCATTCTGAAGGTCTACCTGGCAGCAATATCGGTGTGCCACGACAAAATTGACTCTGTGTCCCCTGGGGCACACTTCCTGGCAATGCAATTTCTTAAAGGGGTTCGGAAGCTCCATCCTCCGATGAAAAGCATGGTCCCTAAGTGGGATCTGGAGCTGGTGCTGGGGGTCGTTAATGGTCCCCCATTTGAGCCCATGGCCTTAGCAGAGCTGCGCCCTGTTTCCCTCAAAGTGGCATTTTTATTAGCGATTAAGTCTGCCAGAAGAGTAAGCGAGCTTCATGCGCTGTCCATCGATGGACGGTCTGGGCTCTGCGCTGTTACCTGGATTGGAAAGCATCCTGGAGACAGTCCTACCAGCTGTTTGTCTGCTATAGGTCTCATTCTAGAGGTCAAGCCCTATTGAAGCAAAGTCTGGCGCTCTGGTTGTCGGATGCCATACGCTTGGCGTATGAACAAACGGACTCCGCCATTGGGGACATTAGTTGGCTTACTAGTGACTTTGTGGGCTGTCTTTCATGACGCCTCCTTGGATGAGCTTTACAATGCTACTATATGGATAGGTAGTCAGACATTTACGCATTTTTACCACCTTGATGTTGTAAACCGAGCGAGACCCTCTCAGGGCTCTAGGGTGTTGCAGGCAGCATGCCCTTAGGCGTCATGTGGGCTCTGAGGCTATCGCCGTGGGGCTGTACTGTTGGTAATCTGGAGCCACGACAGCTTTGGTACAGGTTTCCCATTCGGTAAAGTTGTCATTCTTTTCAGGGAAACAGGGTTATGGTAATAACCCAATGTTATATTAGTGTTAATACCTGCCTAAATCATAGACAGGGTAAAACAAGGGCTACCAGATATACTGTCAATATGTGTATGGAAAAATATATACAAATACTGTAGGCAAAGGTCTGGATGGAACCAGCTCTCCAGTAATGTTGTTGAGGCTGTCACCCTAGGATCCTTCAAGAAGCTGCTTGATGAGATTCTGGGATCAATAAGCTACTAACAACCAAACAAGCAAGAAGGGCTGAATTGTCTCCTCTCGTTTGTAAACTTTCTTATGTTCTTATATATCGGGTGTTATTATATATATATATATATATAATCAACATCAATATGTTGGCATTGGTTTGGTAATATATTATACAACATATCTGTAACAGGTGAACCCACATATTTCATTTTCTTGTCATAATGGGGCTATGACAGAGTAATCGGGGCGTTGAAGTCAGGCCAGGAAGTAAATGCAGCACAGAGGTACTTGGGTGCAAAGCACACTGTGGCGCAGTGTTTCTTTAATAAACAAAAGATTTAACAAAGCAAAACACTTCTGCAAAACAAAAGGGTACATGGGCCAAAACAAATAGACATACAAAATGACAACTATAACAAATATCGTGCTGGGTTCTAGAGCCAGCACTTCTACAATTATTATTATTTTCCTTCTTTCTGTCTCATTTACATACATCCTTCCAAATCCTCTCCACCATGAACAGGGAGAGCTACAGGCTTTTATATTGATGACCATCTCCAGTTTAGCAACAAACGAATCAATTACTTAAATGGGGAGGTGGTCACCTTCTGCACAAGATTTGTGTGATGGGGCTTCCCCATCCCTGCTGCCAAACAATTACAAAACATGACTTTTAGTCGTCCTATTCATAAATACATAAATCATAATATACATTCTCCCGTCACTAATAAACACAAAACAATACATATATCTTTTTAAACAATAATACAGTACATTCACCTGTGCTGAAATAAGCAAACATATTTTATAAGCAGGGCTTTGCCCTGCCCCTTTTTTATGTGCAGGGCTTCCTTCTCCCTGCCACAGGGGCACAAACACATCCAAGGTTAACCTAAATATGTTTGCAAAGAGCAAGCACTGCTCTGTGCTTCTCTTGTATCTATTGTTTTACATTCCATAACATTTTAGGAACCAAACAAACCGGAAAGCTCAGCCACAGTTTGTTTTTAAACTTTACCAATAAAATGCTTCCGAAATTCAGGTTTTGTGTTCATCAGATTTTACAATCATGTCTGAGTCACATCAGCTTGAAGCAACTTTGCTGCGTCAAACTTCAAGTCTCCTCTGATGTGCTGTGCAGTGGCCTGAAACCTTGTCTCCTGAAACCAAGTTCCAAGCCACAGTGTGGCTTCCTGTTCCCTCATTCCCTCAGATCCCATCCAGTGTGAATGGGTTGGGGAGCATGACAGAGACGTCAGGCATCTCCCCTGGCCACCACAGTCCCCTCACATGAGAGGTATGAACAACGCGTTTGTCATCACGATCATCAGCCAACCGATTAATGAAATAGTAATGGCTGACTGGACGCCTTCCATCTTCTCTTGGAGTCTATGGCATGCCGTGTCAAGGCTGAGGTCTGGGCTCACGCTGGCCCAACCCAATATTAGGCACATGTCCTAGTAAAATGGCCCCAAACAGTGGATTGGGGTTACACAGCTTTCAGTTGTTACATGTGTACTTCCAGGAGTCAAAGCATGTGACTGGCTGCAACGAATGTCAGTCATTAGAGGGCAGCAGCTGGTTGGGTAATGACAGGAAAGAAGACGTTGAAGGGGTGTGGACAGTTTTACCCTGTGAAAGATAGCACAGGTGAAATTACAATAATTTTTAGTCTTCATTCTACATTTCACTATCTGCTGTGCTTGATGTTCTGGAGTATGGAGGATAATTTGTGCCAAAATTAAAAAATAAATAAAAACACATGTGATATCAGATATGAAAACTCACATGTGTTCACATGTGAGTTTTCAAACAAGGTTGTCTGACTTTCACATGTGGTCATTCACATGTTTATTTTCACATGTTTCATGTGAATTTTCACATGGATATATGTGAAATATTTTCTAAGATTATTTAATATTTGTGTACAATTATTCTCCACAAATCAAGGTGAATAATTTTTTGCTATGGTACCATATATACATATACACACAGTTTGACATTACACAGATGCTCACTGCCACCAGATAAAGTCCTTTTTGTAAAGTTAAATTAAATGTATTCCCATGTATGAGTTACACCAGACCAGACAATGTGAAATTAATCATTTTTAATATTGTTGCAAAATTACAGGAACACATACATCAACATTTTGATGTCCATTCTTACAAAATTCCACTTTATCTTGCAGCTTTTTTAAAATGTCTTTTCATCCCTCAACTTTTGAGCTATTGTTGGGCTATTGGATTCAATAAGCAGTCATAAATAATAAAAACAGAACAATAAGAAACTAGAGATACAACATGCAAAACAAAAACTTGACCATGCAATACAAAATATTAACAAACACTAATCTAATAATAGTATATAGT
The DNA here is from genome assembly GCF_017654505.1 of Polyodon spathula. Classification (NCBI taxonomy): domain Eukaryota; kingdom Metazoa; phylum Chordata; class Actinopteri; order Acipenseriformes; family Polyodontidae; genus Polyodon; species Polyodon spathula. The sequence continues at coordinate 3,428,478 of NC_054541.1, read as the reverse complement.
AGTCAAACTGAAATTATGTTTGTAACAACAAAAGAAAATAATAATTTGAAACTGTGCATGATATTTCCTACCATACTGTGTGACATATTTGAAGTTATATCATATGTAGTCTTCTATATAGTGGTTAAATAGTGTTTGCATTCATTAGAATTACACAAAGCTATTTAATAATATGCAAAATTAGAACCAGGTGGTGTGCTAAACTTATGAGTAGCATCACATGCATCAAACATTTATTTTAGGATGTAATTCTTAGATTACTTACACTATC
>NC_054541.1:3285707-3425707 GCF_017654505.1 Polyodon spathula | reverse complement strand
CTCTAGCATCCCTCACCACACTACCAACTGTAATGTAATATAATAAATGGTGAGACCCTTATGTTAACCCTACCTTGAAATCAATGTGATTATTCCAGATTAGCTGACTTTCATGACTTGGATGGTGAGCCAGCGCTCGGCATCTCTGGAGCAGAACATGCTGAGGAAATTGAGTTTGACATTACAGGCGGACCTGATGTTGACATGGATAAGGATATGTCATATGTCTGCATTTTGCTATTTAACAGGTTCGAAAGTGATTTATCTGTGTTTAATTACTTTTTATTATATAAAACAAAATGATGTTTTTAATATTCTAAAAATATTCTTGAAATATAAAAAGTAAAAAAAAAAAAAAAATCAGCATGGCATTAACTTTTAGGTACTTTATTATTGATAATATATATTTCAGAATGAGCCTTGAGGATTTGTTTAATCATAAACATTATTTGCTTCCTCTAGACCCAAAATGAACCAGAGTTTGAAAATGGGAACAAACCGTTGTATAAGGGAGCATCATCAGCTCTTGGACAAACTATGCTTTTGCTCATAGCCTTTATGCTGACAGCTGGATTGACACAAAAAGCTTTGAGTCATCTGCTTCAAATGCTTGTGGTAAATGCTTGCACTCCTTCCTGTAATAGAATACTTTTTCCAAAAGTATTTTAAAAATAAATACATTTTGTTTAAATCTGTACTGTCCAGAATGTTCCACGCTAATAGAGGAAAGTTGGTGCAGTTTTTGTAACCAAAGCTATTCTAAGGATCAACTGTATAAAAATGGAAACTTCTTTATAACAGTGCCTTTAGTTCCGCCGTTTAAACTATTGGAGACATTGCATCTTGGTGAAAAGCTAAATTACAGAAATAATCGACCTAGACAGCAAAATTCAGTAGATGGCATTTAACATTGTTAAATGTACAAACAAATATATGAACAAACCAGTTTAAAAAAGGAATACGCTTTTAGCTTAACACTGAACTCAGATGGCATTCCAGTATTTAGGTCTTCTGCATATTCTATATGGCCCATAATGTCCTTTATAAATGAGCTAACTCCCCAGATTAGCAAAAAGCATTTAATACTTTCTGGGTTATGGTTTGGGGAATGGTAATAAACTTCTGTCATACATTTTCTGTTTAATATGCTCCTGTGAGAAATACTGGAAAGCCTCAGAATGGAGAGCATTTCTCCTTTTCTATGCCCCTCTTGTTTTGAAGTCAGTTCTTCCCAACACATTTTTTAATCATTTTTTGCTTTTGTGTAGAAATTGGGGTCCACTTTGATGCTATTCAGCATATAAGTTTGAATAATGCAATGGCTTTCTGTTGAAATTATTTCGAGGGACTCAAGCTGTACCACTGCAAATTGTTTATTCATTTTTGCTTCTAAAGCAGGTTCAAGAATGAGGGCAGGAAACAATGCAGGAAGCATCAACATTTGTTGGAAATTTGTTTGATGCCTTGCTTGATGGGTACTGCAACACGAAGCGAGTCAAAACCATATCTGCTGCTGTTTTGTTTGAAAGTGGCTACAGAAGAAAATGAAATATTTATGAGAAGTTTGTTGTAGAAAGCTGTGTAAATGGATCTGTCGATGTTCTTGCTGTATTTTATAACAAATATTTAATAAATTCACAGATGTATCAAAGTGAGTCCTACAAAAGAAATCAATAACAAAATAATTCTATAGTTAAGATTGGTCAAGGGCACTCTGGTCAAATCCACTCATTTGTTATACTGACACTCAATGATGGGACAGAACATGCCTTATGTCTAGTCAATCCAATACAAATAATGAAAACTAAGATGATTTCCTCAAAATGCAGCACAACAGGTTCTACTGTGAAACACATACAATATGTGCAATCTATCGATACCGACAGTGTCACAGCAGTTAAGGTAATATACCTTGTGGAAATAATTTGTCTTATAAAGAAAATATCTGTCTTTTGTCAAACAATTTTGAGAGAGATTAAAGTTACAGAATATGCGCACACTTAGCCTACCTATCTCATGCAGTCACATGGTTTTGAACCCTCATCGCCCCACACATAGAAGTAGTTCTTGAAAACCAATCACAGATTAAGTAAAGACTGTGAAAACATTCCCCGTTGGTTTTCTATAAATTGAAGTTGGTTTGAAAAGTGCAATTATTGTGGTTTGAAATACCAATCTTGGGTTTTATCATGGGTTAGTATATATGTATATAGGCATAGTAACTTTACATGGATTCACACGTAGAACTGTGAAACAATTCACAATAGGTCTTCTTTAATTTAAAGTCATTTTGAGAACGCTACCTGTTGTGGTTGGGAATAACATAATTTGATGGGGTTACCTTGCATATCTTTTTTTTTGTAAACATGTAAAACAGGCTGTGAAAGGATTCACAACTAGTCTTTAAATTAAAGTTGTTTTGAAAACGCTGTCTGCTGTGGTTGGGGATATCAAGAACTTTTAATGATCGCTGGGATGGTGGTGTGTATAGGCGATATGTTCTTGTATTTCACAAATTATTCTTAGGCTTCAAGCCTAAGACTGAGACAATTCATAAAACAAAGACTGAAACAATTCATATTTGGCCTTCTTTAAATTAAAGTTGGTTTGAGCGCTGTAGCTGCTGTGGTTGAGGAGATGAAGCCCTTTTACACGTGGCCGGTAGGCTGTGTGCGTACGTGCGGTATGTTATTGTTTTTCACAAATTATTCTTAGGATTGACATGTAAAATAGAGACTGTGAAACAATTCACACTTGGCCTCCTTTAAATTAGTTTTAGTTTGAACGCTCTAGCTGCTGTGGTTAGGGATATAAAGCCTTTTTTATTGATGCCAGGACGTATATGCAGGATGTTACTGTTTTTCACAAATTATTCTTAGGATTCACATGTAAAACAGAGGCTGTGAAACAATTCGCAACTGGTCCTCTTTAAATTAAAGTTGGTTTGAGCACTGTAGCTGCTTTGGTTGGGGAGATAAAGCCATTTTCATTCATGTCGGGTTAGCGTGAGTCGAATATCACACAAATATAGAACGTCAAGCTAACTTTACCGTGGAGAATTATATACCCAGTATTGATGGCTGGTTCCCTTTGGGGTAGAAAAACTGGCAAGCAAAACAGTCGCCATCAGTATCAGGTTTGTAATTTGCAATTAGCGGATTGGTCAAAATTTATATTTGGTCCAGGTCCAAACTGGAAGAAAAACAGCAATTCACTAACCTTGAACTGCAGCTCCGGCAGCTACACTAGACCCACTTTCATTTACATTTAAACGCAAAGGGGTTGAGGATGATGAAGTATTGCTGGAAACAGGAGCAGGACTTGCAAAAGAACTTCCACTAGGTTCCCATTCCAAATGTCCACAGCTTCTCTCCAAAGTTGCTAAATGGGTTTTGCCATTGTTGAGAATTTAAATGATCCTCAAATCTGACAGACCATTTACACCACTTAGGCGCCCTGACTGCACACCTCTCACAGACAGCTGTTCTTCTGAGTCAGCTGTTTCTTCCTGCATTGTAAAGAATAGCGAGGTATGGTAAAGCATATTAATAAACATGACAGTCCTCCAGGGTACACTATGTTAAATGCATAGCATAGTATAATTATTGGAAATGCAAAACTTTTATAATAGCTGTTATGACGTTTCATTTTCAATCCCCATTTTAGAATGATCCCTCTTATCGTAGTGTTTCATTGTATTCCACACCAGGTCCTTTTTGAATGTACTGGTCTGTGTGGTACGCGTTGCTCTTAACCCTTTTCCCAGCCCTCAGGCCCCCCTCTGCGGTTCTGAAGTGGGGGGTTGACAGCCTTGATGTTTCTGAGATTGCAGGAGTGTAGAGATGAACTGCACACAAACCACAGTGTGAAGCACGCAGACAGACAGCAGTGTGCACATGTATTAGAACATCCCATTGCTTCTGTAGTTCAGCACTGTGCACGTGTATTAGAACACGCTATTGCTTCTGTAGTTCCCTTTCAATTCGAAGATGGCCACCAAAACATTGTTATGGGATGTACACTTGCCTATTGGTAGGTGTCACTGAGCTCTTTCTATCAAAGCTGCCAATAGGCCCCCATCTCTCAGTGACCCCCTCGGTCCCGCCTACCGTGGGTACATAACCGTCATGCAGGGCGCCTCATCCTGTTTTCGCGACAAAACCGTGATGCTGAACCAGGTTTACGATAGATAAACTAATGTTCCCTTTCAATTCGAAGATAGCCACCAAAACATCAGGTGAGTCTCATCCTCTTTTCGTTTCCCAAGATTGGTACAGTAAGACCTCTCTGTGTTGCATTGAGCCCTTTTTTCTTCTTAAAAAGCGCCGAGCTGAGTTACGACTAGTTCCCCTGCACCTCATGCTGATAGCCAGCTCCGCCACTTTCCCGGAATCAGTTGCTCTTAAGTCATAGCCTTTTTTCTGTTTCCTCTATCAGCACCTGCTCGCTCCGCTTGTCAGGCTGCTTCTCTCTGACTGTTGTCTTTTAGTCGACTGTGAAATGGTAAGTATTATTGTTAAGAACTGTGTGTGTTTCTCCCTTTCTTACTTGGGAGAGGGCTGTTACTCCACGGGGCTGGGCTTGCCTTGTCCCCGCTGTTGAGTTACCCACCAGCCGCCTGCAGGCTGCTGGTTGGACCTTGTTATTTTGATTCTAGCTGCACGTCCCCATGCTTGTGCAGAGGACTAGCTGCAGCGTGGCTGCTTACAGCTGGACCAACCGTATACTCCTCACCGAGGCTTGCTCCGTTGCTAAGTTGAGACGTACGCAGGCTGCGTCAGCCTTGTGTAGGCTTTCAATCCAACAGACAGTGTGCTCTCCCCCATCTGTACTGTAATATATCTTATATTTATTGTATATTGTTTTACTGTGTTGTACCAGTCAATTGCCCGCCACGGCTTCGGCTCTGTCTCCTTGTTGTACGCTATGCATTACTCAGGTGTGTGACCACGCGGTTAGGGTAGACACCGTGCACAGCTACCACAGTGTTTTTTAAATACCACGGTGTGTAAGACTCAGCCTGTGCTACTTAGGTATCACGGTGCGCATGGTGCTTATTGACTCAAAACCCTCGGCGGCTTCAGCCCTGTCCCCATTGTACGCTACGTGCTGCTCAGGTGTGTGACCACGCTGTCAGGGTAGGCACCGTTGCATAGCTGCCCTGGTGTTTTTAAAGTACCGCAGTGCATAAGACTCAGTCCTTGCTAGTTAGGTACCACGGTGTGCACGGTGCTTACTGACTCGTAGTACCGCTACAGGCAAGTGCGCTGGTGTTGCACGCGGTGCACGTGGTGCCCGGCGCTACATGGTACGCGGTGCGCATAGTATCCAGCATTGCACGGTACTCAGGGCACTTGGTGCGCGGTACACGTTGCACGCAGGCTTGCAATGTCGAGCAGGGCTGATTTCCATGCCTGTGAGGCTTGTGGGACTAATATCCCACAGGAGGACAGACACACCATGTGTGCCCAGTGCTTAGGCCCCGAGCACGCTTCTACAGCCTTACAAAACTCTTGCGGCTTTTCAGCACCGAGTGCTCGCCAGTTGCCTGGAGAAAGTTGCACGGGAGTGTTCTTCTTCCCCCGCAGCGGGCCCCTCCTGGCCACGCCTCCCGATGCCGTCACAGAGGCCCTCTGGGGAGACTTCCTGTGCGCATGCGTCTGTGTCCACCCGTAGCCGCTCCAGGGCTCATAAGGCGCACAGCAGTGTACCTGCAGGTCCCCTGGACAACAGAGGTAGAGCCACGTCACCTTTCCTGCCTTCCCTGATTTTATGGAGGAGGTGCGCTCCTGTTGGGACCAGCCAGCCACAGCACCCATCCAGTTGAGACAGGGTTCTCAACTGGCCTCGCTGGAGGGGGCGGAGAAACTGGGCCTGGCAGGGTTTCCCCCTTTAGACTCCACAAATGCAGCCTTGGTGAAGGCTCCACTGGTGTGAGCTATGCCCAGGGAGCCTATGTGCCTGTACCTGCAATGTAGAGTTATGTAGACACATGTCCGGCGGGCTTATGTAGCGGGGGCCCAGAGCACCTGCTTGGCCAACACATCCAGTATTCTGATTGCATATATGGATGGATTTTTGCGTGACGGCCCACTCCCAGAGCCGGTAGCCACAGAGTTGCGATTGCTGTCGCACACGTTGCTCCTGTCGTGGAAATTCTAATAAAAGGAAGCGAGACTGCGAGTTCCAAACACACAAGCTTTTATTTCTTAAGTTTGCAAACTGAGAACACTCAACACACAGGGTGCTAGATAATTATTGAGTAGTGTTCTAACATACAGAGTTAGATCAGTTTCTTATATACCTTAAAACTGCCAGCAAGGCAGAGGGTTAGCCAATGAACATTCAGATGTTAGCATATAAGGGAAACAATTTATAACTATGCATACATGGCATATAGCTAAGCAAGCAAAAAACAGAATGGGTGGTTTGGGTGTACCTGCAAAGAGACATGTCTGGCTCATCCTGTTATCCATTATCTCACAGCTGCAGCTGCAGTGTAGGCAAAACATTATCTTAAGCAAAGCATACAAGGTTATGCGAGCAAGATTATAGGAGTGCAAGATGCCAGTACTTTTCCATGTCGAGCCAATCCTATTTTCTATAACATTTCTATTACACACCAGATCTCCCTGGGCAGGAGCTTGGCGGGCCTAGTGGTCGCACATAGACAGCTGTGGCTGTCGCTGGTGCGGGTGCCTGATGCCGATAAGGCTGCGCTTTTGGACACACCTATATCACCAGGCTATACCTTTGGTCCAGCAGTGGAGGAGATCCTGCAGCGGTCTCTTCAATAGTGTGAGGTGTCTCGGCAAGTTGCCGAGTTGCTCCCTCCCCCCCGCAATGGGGCTGGGTAGGTCAAGCCACTAGCATTTCCCCCTGATGCGGACAGTAACCAGGGCGATGCTAGTTCCCACAGTCCTGCTAGGTGACCTTAGGCATTGCCTTCAGGCATCATCTCAGACAAGGGACAGAACTCTCCTGCAACGTGCTCCTTTTCACAGCATCATGACTACGTATGTGACAGATCTGCTTCAGGCCTCGGTGCTCCAGACCGAAGTGGCAGCCCTGCTGGACAAGTGCGCCATTCGTCTCATAGACCCCACCTCTCTCGGGGAGGGTTCTACTCAAGGTACTTTCTGGTGCCGAAGAAGGAAGGTGGCTTTCGCCCCAGCCTGGACCTGCTCTTCCTTAACCGGTTTCTGAAACAGTGGAGGTTCCAAATGCTGAATCATCGTCACATACTCAAGTCTGTCTGGTCGGGCGACTGGTTTACCACGGTGGACTTGCAGGAGTATTTTCACGACCCCATTCATCCACAGCACAGGAAATGTCTCTGCTTCACCTTTCAGGGCATCATTTATTAGTTTTCCATGCTGCCGTTCGGCCTCTCCCTAGCTCCCCGTACGTTTTCAAAGTGTGTCGACGGCTGCATGGGGTCAGAGAACTACCTTAATAACTACCTGGTTGATCTGTTCCCAGTCACGGGAGTGGGCGGCGATCCACACGGCGCTGGTGACGGAGCATCTAGTGAGGCTGGGCCTCACCATCAACGATACCAAGAGTTGGCTGACACCGGTGTTTCGACAGGGATCGAAGGTACTCCTTGTTTTGTGCCAGAAGTTACTGGGTCTGATGGGTGCAGCGGCATCAGCCATCGAGCTGGATTTATTGCACATGCGCCCGCTGCAGGCGTGGCTTACTGTGTTTCACTTACATTCCAAGCACGACAGACACCATCGGCTGACTTTGTGTCTTGCGTGCGCAGCAACCCTGCACTGGTGGAGGATTTTCTGTCCGAATGGGAGTGGTCTACAGAGGAGTCAACGGACCCTAGTCGGGTTGTTGGACGTCCCTGCATATCAATATGCTGGAGTTGCAGGTGGTGTTCCTTGCGCTCCTGCGCTTCCTACCTGTAGTGCAGAACAAGCATGTGCTGATCCGCACGGACAACACATCAATGGTGGCGTATGTCAACCACCAGTGTGGCCTTCAGTCCCCGGGGTTGCATCTCCTAGCCTTCAGGCTCCTGATTTGGGCACAATGGAACCTGCTATCCCTTCGGGCGACGCATGTTCCGGGCGTGGAGAATCGGGCAGCGGACCTCATCTCGAGGGAGGGGCCGCATCCGTCGGAGTGGCGGCTCCACCCTCAAGTGGTGGAGCGCGTTTGGGGATGGTTCGAGAAGATGCAAGTCGATCCCTTCGCCTGGGCAGAGATCACTCATTGCCCCCTGTGGTACTCCCTCCACCACTGCAGCGGTCCACTCGGCATCGACGCCCTAGCCCACGTATGGCCCAGAGCGCTCCTTTACACGTTCCCGCCTCTGCCATTGCTCCTGGCCTTTCTCAAAAAGGTATGGTCAGAGAAGGCGTCAGTTATCCTAGTGGACCTGGTTCTCAACCCTGTGCCAGTTATTGAACAGCCCATCCTGGGAGATCCCGCTTCGCTAAGATCTCCTCAGCCAGGCGAGAGGCACACTTTGGCACCCGGAGCCAGGCATGCTCCAGTTATGGATCTGGCCCCTGAAAGGGACCGCTGGTCAACCTTAGGCCTGTCAGACGCGGTTGTGGGTACTCTGCAGAATGCTAGGGTGCATTCCACTAGGTCGCTGTATGATATAAGTGGAAATATTTTCAAGATTGGTGCCGTACTAATGGTCATGATCCAATCTCTTGTCCCATGCCTGTCATCTTGCAGTTTCTGCAAGATCTGCTTGAGGCTGGTAGATCACTGGTAGAGCACCGGTAGATCACCTTCCACACTTAGCAACTATTTCTGCTTGCCATGCCTCCGTTGACTCAGTGTCACCGAGCACGCATTTTCTGGCTAGACGGTTTCTCAGAGGCACTCGGCGGTTGCGTCCTCCGAGGAGGGCTACTCTCCCCAAATGGAGCCTTGAGATTGTACTGGAGGCTCTCGCACAGGCCGCGTTTGAGCCTATATACTCCATTGAGTTGAAGCATCTGTCCATGAAGACACCCTTCCTCTTGGCCTACATACTTTTTCCAAGTTCTATCGCCTAAACGTGATAGATCCCTCATTGCTTCACTAGGGTCCTTGAGGTTGCACGCTCGCACCGCTGACCCTGGTCAGGAAGGACTAAGGCGTCCCCGTATGCTGCCATTCTTCTCTCCCTCGCGACGGCTCTAGTACGTGTTTTTGCATAACAATGTTTTGGTGGCTATCTTCAAATTGAAAGGGAACGTTAGTTTACCTATCGTAAACCTGGTTCCCTGAAAGAGAAGATGTCCACCAACTGCAAGGTTGTGTTGATCTACAAGGTTGTGTTGATCGAATGAGGCTTCCTGCATGACGGTTATGTACCCTCGGTAGGAGGGACCGAAGGGGTCACCGAAGGCAGGGGGCCTATCGGCAGCTTTGATAAAAAGTGCTCAGTGACACCTACCAATAGGCAGGCGAATATCCCATATCAATGTTTTGGTGGCCATCTTCTCTTTCAGGGAACCAGGTTTATGGTAGGTAAACTAACGTTGGGCATTGTACGCATGTATTAGAATAGCCCATTGCTTCTGTAGTTTAAATTTGTTGTACATATGAAATCAAACCACTGGAACTGAAAAGCTTGGAAGTGGTTAAAATAGGCAAATTAGGGATTGTCTGATTTAGTCGATGACTTTAATGGGTCACGCATGCAATTCATTTTAAATAGCAAAGGTACACAGTGCCACAGATGGTAAAATGCAGGAGGCTTTTCAGAAGTTTTTTAAGATGCCTGATTAAAGCACATTTTCACCTGTGAGTGCCTACTGTTTCTATATCTGATTACTAATCAGAAATTGAAATTCTCGCACCCTGAGGATTTCATGCAGGTAGGTATCTGAAGGATGATTTCATTGCTAAATAGAGTCCAGCACAGCTAACACAGTCTGGTGATATCTCTTTAGAGACAATTAAGAACATAAGAACATAAGAAAGTTTACAAACGAGAGGAGGCCATTCGGCCCATCTTGCTCGTTTGGTTGTTAGTAGCTTATTGATCCCAAAATCTCATCAAGCAGCTTCTTGAAGGATCCCAGGGTGTCAGCTTCAACAATATTACTGGGGAGTTGATTCCAGACCCTCACAATTCTCTGTGTAAAAAAGTGTCTCCTATTTTCTGTTCTGAATGCCCCTTTTTCTAAACTCCATTTGTGACCCCTGGTCCTTGTTTCTTTTTTCAGGCTGAAAAAGTCCCTTGGGTCGACACTGTCAATACCTTTTAGAATTTTGAATGCTTGAATTAGGTCGCCACGTAGTCTTCTTTGTTCAAGACTGAACAGATTCAATTCTTTTAGCCTGTCTGCATATGACATGCCTTTTAAGCCTGGAATAATTCTGGTCGCTCTTCTTTGCACTCTTTCTAGAGCAGCAATATCTTTTTTATAGCGAGGTGACCAGAACTGCACACAATATTCAAGATGAGGTCTTACAAGTGCATTGTACAGTTTTAACATTACTTCCCTTGATTTAAATTCAACACTTTTCACAATGTATCCGAGTATCTTGTTAGCCTTTTTTATAGCTTCCCCACATTGCCTAGATGAAGACATTTCTGAGTCAACAAAAACTCCTAGGTCTTTTTCATAGATTCCTTCTCCAATTTCAATATCTCCCATATGATATTTATAATGTACATTTTTATTTCCTGCGTGCAGTACCTTACACTTTTCTCTATTAAATGTCATTTGCCATGTATCTGCCCAGTTCTGAATCTTGTCTAGATCATTTTGAATGACCTTTGCTGCTACAACAGTGTTTGCCACTCCTCCTACTTTTGTGTCGTCTGCAAATTTAACAAGTTTGCTTACTATACCAGAATCTAAATCATTAATGTAGATTAGGAATAGCAGAGGACCTAATACTGATCCCTGTGGTACACCACTGGTTACCACACTCCATTCTGAGGTTTTTCCTCTAATCAGTACTTTCTGTTTTCTACATGTTAACCACTCCCTAATCCATGTACATGTGTTTCCTTGAATCCCAACTGCGTTCAGTTTGAGAATTAATCTTTTGTGCGGGACTTTGTCAAAAGCTTTCTGGAAATCTAAATAAACCATGTCATATGCTTTGCAATTATCCATTATCGATGTTGCATCCTCAAAAAAATCAAGCAAGTTAGTTAGGCACGATCTCCCTTTCCTAAAACCATGTTGACTGTCTCCCAGTACCCTGTTACCATATAGGTAATTTTCCATTTTGGATCTTATTATAGTTTCCATAAGTTTGCATATAATAGAAGTCAGGCTTACTGGTCTGTAGTTACCTGGTTCAGTTTTGTTTCCCTTTTTGTGGATCGGTATTACGTTTGCAATTTTCCAGTCTGTCGGTACCACCCCTGTGTCAAGAGACTGCTGCATGATCTTGGTTAGCGGTTTGTAAATTACTTCTTTCATTTCTTTGAGTACTACTGGGAGGATCTCATCCGGCCCAGGGGATTTGTTTATTTTAAGAGCTCCTAGTCCCTTTAACACTTCTGCCTCAGTTATGCTAAAGTTATTTAAAACTGGATAGGAACTGGATGACATGTGGGGCATGTTGTCAGTATCTTCCTTTGTAAAAACTTGTGAAAAGTAATCATTTAACATATTTGCTATTTTTTTTCTTCCTCTACGATTTTGCCATTTGTATCTCTTAAACATTTAATCTCCTCTTTGAATGTTCTCTTGCTGTTGTAATATTGGAAAAACATTTTGGAATTGGTTTTAGCTCCCTTAGCAATGTTCATTTCTATTTCTCTCTTGGCCTTTCTAACTTCCTTTTTGACTTGCATTTGCAGTTCTGTGTACTCTTTCTGTGTACTTTCTTTTTGGTCCTTTTTTAATGCTCTGTAAAGTGCCTTTTTTCGCTGAATATTTTTTTTAATTGATCTATTAAACCATTTTGGCAATTTAGTTTTACATTTAGATTTGTCTACTTTAGGGATATAATTGTTTTGCGCCTCTAGTACTACATTTTTGAAGAACAACCATCCTTCTTCTGTGGGTGTTTTCTCTATTTTACTCCAATCTACTTCTGTTAGTCTCTGTTTCATGCCTTCATAGTTTGCTTTTCTAAAATTGTAAACCTTAGCTTTAGTCTTTACTTTTGATGATTTAAAAAACACTTCAAATGAGACCATGTTGTGGTCTGAGTTTGCCAGTGGTTCTCTGACCTCTGTTTTAGTTATTCTATCTTCGTTATTTGAAAAGACTAAATCAAGGCATGCCTCCCCTCTAGTGGGTGCCTTCACAAATTGTGTTAGGAAGCAGTCATTTGTCATTTCCACCATTTCTATTTCATCCTTCGCGCTACCCACCGGGTTTTCCCATTTTATTTGGGGGAAGTTGAAATCCCCCATTAGTATGGCTTCTCCTTTGCTACACACATTTCTAATGTCATTGTATAACAGATTATTGTGCTCACCGTCTGAATCTGGCGGTCTATAGCATGCTCCTATTATTATGCCTTTTGAATTTTTGTCTGTTATTCTGACCCATATTGATTCGGTTTTATTTTCTTTGTCCAGGTTTAACACCTGGGCTTCAAGACTGTTTCTTATGTATAGCGCTACCCCTCCTCCTCTTCTGTCCTGCCTGTCTTTCCTATACAGTGTATACCCACAAATATTATATTCGTCCCCATCACTCTCAGATAACCACGTTTCTGTAACACCTATCACATCATAGTTACCTGTTAGTGCAGTAGCTTCAAGTTCTAGAATTTTGTTTCTGATACTTCTAGCATTTAGATAAATACATTTAATGGTTGTCTTACCTGAGTTGTTGTTCTTGTTTTGATGCGGTCTCCCTTCTGTTTTTTTGTTGATTTCTCCCCCCTTCCTTTCTAGTTTAAATGCTTCCGAACCTGCTCGAGGATCTTTTCTCCAAGTAGACTAGTTCCCTTGTTATTTAAATGCAGTCCATCCCGTCTATACAGATAGTCCTCGTTGTAGAAAGTGGTCCAATGATCAAGATAGGTGAAGCCTTCCCGTGTGCACCACGTCTTCAACCATTGGTTTTGATTAATTATTTCCAGCTGTCCATATGGTCCTTTGCAAGGTGCGGGTAGTATACCAGAAAATACCACAGTTTTGGTTTTCTCTTTTAATTTCCTTCCTAGCTCTCTGAATTTGTTTTGCAGGGATTTTGGTCTGTCTCTTCCAATGTTGTTTGTACCGATGTGGACGACTACTACCGGGTCGTCTCCTGTTCGTTCTAGGAGCCTGTCCACGTTTTCAGTGATGTGCTTGACCGAGGCTCCCGGAAGGCAGCACACTGTTGTAGTAAGGGGGTCCAAACTGCGAACTGAACTTGCTGTGTTTCTCAATATGGAGTCCCCAACAATCATGACCTCCCTTCTTTTGGCACAGTCAGTCAAAGCTTTATGCTTTAAGCAATAAATGGCAAGTCTTGAGGTGTTCTAATAAATGTGCTCACTACCTGGACCTTGAGGTCCTCTCAGCATTGAAAGGGTTAATCAGGTTCATTCTTGAAGTCTGGGGGAAAGAGAGGACACCTGTGTGTTTGCGCTCTGACTGAACGAATGAACGCGGCTTGAATTTCACTGATAAAACAACGTACCAGCAGTAACGAAGGCATGTGTTTAGACCAGTAGGGTAAACACACACATTTCATTTTTGATGTAATGCATTGAAACAGATTCTTTTCAACAGGGATAAAATGTATATACTATATATCTAAAGGAGATCCTCTGATTCGTTTACAGTATACTGTCACTATTTCAATGCTTCAGACAGCCGAGTTAATGATTCAGTTTTTTTCTTTTTTAAGGTTTTTAATTGTTAACATCACAAGTACTTGATGTTTGCATTTTATTGCAGTAATTCATCCACAACTTCGAATCACTCTATCATAATGGTCAGGAAAGTTATATGAACATCTAACAATCATACTGTGGGGAATGCAGTGTACAGTCATGGGAAAAGCATGAGGAAACTGCACAATACCCATGCTGAACTTGTGAATAACAGTAACGGCAGCTCTGAAATGCAGGTAGGGTTCAGCAGTGAGGCTGAGCAATTGAACGAGTCAGATCCGATGAGATCGCAGTGTGTGTCAGTGTGTGTGCCACTGGGTTAGGGTTAGGGACTGGTAGTGTGGATGAGGGTGGAGATTCCACTTTGCACCTTGTAACAAAGGCCTATAACATGGGAATACTGCCTACAAGTGACTGCAATACAAAAATGTATTAACAAAGTTTTGTTTTGCAGCTTCCCCTGCTTATACAATGTATTCGCTGTGCTTTGCTATTTTTAGGTATCAGCTAGGCAGGCAGGGATAGGGTGACCACCTGTGTCTAATTGGGCAGGACAGTCCCAAAATGTAAAGATGAAGTCCCGGTCCCGGGTTTAATGCCTCTGGGATGGCATTTGTCCCAAATCTATAGACACAGTGCAATCTTACAGTCTAATGCCACAGTCAAACCACATCATCTCTTTATAGCGCATCGTAGCACCACCCCTGCCGCATTATTTTGCAACGCCAGACACTCGCTCACTTGCCAGTTAAAACAGTAAAAAAAAGTGTGTATGCAATAACCAGACGCGCTCCCAGCAATGGTACGCACAACTGAACGACTCTGAATCAACATGCTGTAATGTGTTTCAGTCAGAGTGCTGCATTTCCGTTCTTGTCTGAGTTTCCCTTTTTAAAAATAAACACAGTGTGCTGCCAGAGACCGAACAGTGACTAGTGACAATCAAATAGTCCACAATAATAAAAGCTACAAATAAACATTTGAAATACAGACATAACCGATAAACTAGCTCACAATCACTACAACTATTCATTACTCAACCTGCTCCTAGGAGGAAACAGTCAAAAAAAAAAAAAAAAAAAATGTAAATAGTGTCCCGTTTTTGCATTTTGAAAAGATGGTCACCCTAGGCAGGGAGGCAGGCAAACAGAGGGGCAGGCAGAGAGAGGCAGGTAGGCAGGGAGGGAAGCAGGCAGAGAGAGAGAGAGGCAGGCAGGCAGCCAGGTAGAGAAAGGCAGGCAGACGGGCAAACAGAGGGGCAGGCAGGTAGACAGGGAGGCAGGCAGCTGATCCAGGGACTGTTGGCACTCTGTGTGTGTCTGCCCTTTACAAGCTGACAGACAAGGTGACTATTAAATTGAAGTTACAGGGCAGACAGACTGTTAATGAGTCTCAGTATAGTCAGAACCCTTCTTGAAGTGCTGTTTGCACCAGTGGACATGTTTACTGTGGCATCCTAATAGGAGACAGTTTACAAAGACAAGTGAATTTTCAAAACTTTCTCAAAACCTGTTTAAATGCTGTCCGGAACGGTGCAGGACAGCCCTCAGACACAGACATGTTTAAACACTACATTTGTATCTGTGTCTCCAAATATTCGGTTTAAATGAGTAAGAGGCAAAAAACACATAGCTGGTGTTGGATCTCTTGTAATCACCATGCTGTACGTTTATAAGGTACCACTTTACATGTCGTGTCTCTAATTACGATGTATTTACATAGTAGTTACTTAGCCACTGAACAGACAAAAATCATTAAATTTTAAACAGACAAAAAGCTTATTAATGCGTTTAAACATTTACAATGCTTTGTCCTTGACATGGAATGAGGGATCTCCACTCTCAGCGATGTTACAAGAGCAGTTGCTGCTAATAGGGACTTGAATTATAATAGTTTGTTCTGGGGTATATTATAAAGAATACAGTAAATCTATAATGAGCAGCACACACACACACACACACACACACACACACACACACACACACACACACATCTTTATTTCAGCCTGCAGCCTGCAGCCTTCACATTGAGACAGGGTTGTCCAATGAGCAAACAGTTCCCACTTACAAATCAAGCTATTTTTTTCTTTAAAAAAAAAAAAGAGAACAATGATTTTGAATACAGATTTACAAATGAAAAAAAATTCTACATTGAATGTCACCATCAGTACTGTGGTCGGAAGAGGTTGTATTAACTACAAAGAAGATGGCTCAATTTCCAGTGTAAACAAAATAAAATAAAAAAAACATTTGCAAGTGTGTGCTTTCGCTGGGCTCTTGAACAGCCTGTGTTCCGCACCAGTGATTCCCTTCCCCCCGTGAGTTTGAGTGCAAATCAACACAGTGTTCAAGAGGCAAGCCGAAGCTCCAAGCCCAGGCAGAGCCTCTCTAACAGCTCTGCCCTTTGTGTCACAGGTCCTATAACAAACAGAGACTAGAGTACAGACACTCCTCCACATACAAGTACAAGCAGATTTGGGGGGGGGGGGTGGAGATGATCGAGGGTTAATACCGGTATAATAAATACAACTGCAGCTGGTGAGAATGATCGTGGAGTTGGGGGGGGGGTGATGGCAAATCCAGCATCCAGCCCTCCTATTGAAACATGGCATACAATCAATCCCCATTAAGTTAAAGCAAACAAATAATACAAATTAAAAAAAAACTAAAAAAAAAACGAATAAACAGAAGAGGAGGAAGCGGCGCTTGGTTTAGGGGTTCTGTTCCAGCTCCATGCTGCCCTCCTCTGGCTTCTTCTCATCCTTCCCTTTCTCTGTAGCTACTTTCTGTAGGAGAGAAACACATGGGAGTGAGAGAGTCAACCCAGCCTCCACTCAGGGGACAGAGTCCACCCAGCACTCACTCAGCCTCCACTCAGGGGACAGCGTCAACCCAGCACTCACTCAGCCTCCACTCAGGGGACAGAGTCAATCTAGCACTTACAAATATCGACCAGTGCCCCACTCACCTTGGCGTCATGCTCTGCGAACTTGGAGAACATGTTTGCGTAGAGCCGCTTGTCCTTCTCGTGCTGCTCTCTCAGGAGCCGCTGGCAGGCTGTAACCTGCACCTTGGCTGCCTTGTTGTCAGGGTAGAGCTGCAACACCTTCTGGAAGCCATCGCGCGCCTCCTTGAACTCCTTCAGAGCAAACAGCGCCTCACTGCGACGGAACAGAGCCTTCTCGTTGCTGTCGTCCAGCTCCAGAGCCTGGGGACAGACAGACAGCGTAACAGCACCTTGTTATTGAGTGAGTGTGCGGAACACTCCGCATGGAGGGAGGGAAGTGTGCGGGACGCTACGTGTGGTGAGAGGGAGGGAAGGGAGTGGAGTGAGCGGGACGCTCCGCGTGGAGAGGGAGGGAGGGGAGTGTGCGGGACGATGCGGTGACACCTCCCTCCTCCCTCCCCTACACGCGATCGGTGCTAGGGAGGGAGGGAGGGGGAGTGCGAGGGACGCACGCGTCAACCTCTGGAGGGAGGGAGGGGAGTGCGAGGGAGGGAGTGCGAGGGACCCTGCGTGGAGACGCACCTCCCTGGAGGGCGGGAGGGCTCCCTGCGAGACGAGGGACCTCTGCGTGGAGGGAGGGAGGGAGGGGAGTGCGAGAGGGAAGCTCTGTGTGGAGGGAGGGAGGGAGTGTGCGGGACGCTCCGCGTGGAGGGAGCGGAGTGTGCGGGACGCTCCGCGTGGAGGGAGGGAGGGGAGTGGAGCGTGCGGGATGCTCTCTTCGCTGCAGTACCTTGTTGCAGTTCTCCAGGGCCTGCACGTGGTCCTGGATCTTGATAAAGCAGGCGGCCAGGTTGAGGTGAGCAGCGAGCTGCAGGGCCCGGGTTTTCTGCTCGTCCTGCTCCGACAGCCCGGACTCGTGTTCCAGCCAGGAGATGATCTTTTTGTACTGCTGCGCTGCCTGCTGGTACTTCCCTTCCTGAGTGCAGACGCACGGTTAGGATCAGACTCAAAGGGGCGCTAAACGACACCGTCTCACTCACACGGAGAACACGGGAGCCCCCTTAATTTTGCACCAAGTCTCACACCTCTCATACACTCCTAGGTTCATTTAGGTGTTGAAGACTGCACTCTATTGCAATCTTGTGGCAACAACTTTTCAGCTTCCACAAACAAAGGTTTATCTGATTGCATTAAAAAGGAGGGACTAACGATACTAAATAAATATTACTTAGAGACAAGCCAACAGGCACTGTATGTACACATGCACGTTTCTCAGCAGGACAGGAGACAACTTGTTCATTTTAATTCAAAATGTGTGCTTATGTTTGTTAATAACTATGACTCAAACAGTTGGACATGCCTGCTGGTACACAGTGCAGTATACTCACTCCGACATGGCTGTTGGTACACAGTGCAGTATTACTCACTTTAAAGTACTGGGTTCCCTTTTCCTTGACAATGGGTCCTTGCTCGAGCTTCTCCTCTGTATTCATTTCCCACGACTCTTTGGTCTGATTGGGAGGGGGAGGGGGAGTTTCTATTAAGATCAAGTTGAAACAACTCTTTCTGAGAGCAGGTATAAAAAAGACACAGGCTTCTTTGCAAGGCATTTGTTCGTTCTGCAGTTTGGTCATCTCAAGGATTGAAGCCCTAATGCAAGAAACCCTTCCAAAAGGAGTCTGACACACTACAGCGTCCCCCATCAATTCTAGAGGTCACCTTTAAATAAAACTCCACCTCCCAGCAGCCTCTAGAACTCCCTTCCTGCAAGTCACAGAGTTCTAGAATTCCATCACACCAGCAAAGCACAGGACAAGCTAAAAAGTTCCTCATGTGAAGCTTGGTTGGTTAAAGATTTCTCTGCTATGAAAGAATTCTAGCTACAGTTCTTAAAGCTTTTTTTTCCCCACTGGCACCGCACTTTAACCCTTTATAAAACGATGCTAACTATTTTTCAATGAGGTGCACGAAACAGGGTTTAAAATGTATCGACAGGTTGAATCTGGTCATCTAAATTTGTCAGTTTCCTCCTTGTGATGCTTGTGCTCGAGAATCGAGCAGCTCCCTCCCTCTCCCAACCTACCTTCTCAAAATTTATAAGCTTGACTTTGTAAGAGAGCTCTGCGTCCGGAGGAATGTTGAATTGGGAGCTCCCCATACTGCCAAACCCATAGCTACAGAAAACAAAGACAAGGGGATTTTTGGTCAAATCTGTTCAATATTGCTTTGTCAGGCAGGAAAAGAAGACTCCCATTGCATAGCAGTTTGATCTGTTTCTGGTTTGACTGCAAGCTTAGCAAGATAAACCTCAGCTTATTACCTACACACTGGGGCTAATCAAGCACATACTAATACCTTTAGTGGGGAAAACTGCTATGCAATACGAGTCTTATTGCCATCATTTATGCTAAAAAAAATTAAAAGCATCATAACTTCAAGCACAAATTAAAGTTTTGACGAAAACCTTGATCAGAAAAAACACTTAAGCCTCTCTTCCTCCCTCTTTGACCCCTGCTACTTCCCCCTGTCTCCCCTGTTTGTCTCCTCTTACCTGGGCAAGAGTTTGATGATGGACTCCTCTCCTTTCTCCATGGACTGAAGAGCCTTCTCTATGCCGTTTGGGATCCCTAAGTCCACCCCATCTCCCACCTCAAATGTCAGCTCCCTGCGGTCAAACACCTTCCCCTGCCACTCGCCTTCCAGAGACACTGGAATGAACAGACGGGTCAGGAACACCATGCAGACAGCAAGCACCACGAAACAGGATCGAGACAAGCAGACCGGGCCTGTCAGTTAGATAGGTTCTCTAGATATGCAGGTTTCACACAGACCACTATCACAAAACAGACATTCTCTCTTCTCTGCTGCCTCGTTTCCAATGCCTGGCGCTACAGGCAAGCCAGGGAAATCATGCAAGGACAGACAGCCACTTTTCCAACATCTCCAACTGTGATGCTTCACTTAACTTGTGAGAACCTGCTTTCATAAAAACTGGATAAGAGGTTTTGTGGATAGTCAATTCTTGTAAAAACTAACTTAAATTTAGCAGTCGTTTATAGTAAATTAAATACAATACAAATTCACGAACACAAATTTCACGTTAGTGCAAATTCTGGAGTGTTTTCGATTCCAATACCCTGATATTAAGGAAGCCTTGCTTGTGTGGTTTGAATGGGACACTTATAACTGGATTTTTCATAAAATGCGCAGAACTTTCAAATGTATAATACTTGCCTTTGTTCTGTAATTAATTTGATTTCAGTGTTGCTGTAATAATGAAAGCATGCATTTAGCGTAGATAACACATTCCTGACAATGCCATTTTTTTGCTGGTCCCTTCAAACTGGCATGAATGACAACTGACTGTCCCTATAAAGTTTCTAAGAGTGTTTGAAGCGGGACAGTCTGACACCTCATTCTTCTGTTCCAGTGCTTGTCTGGGGAGTTCTCCTGGGATGCAGCAGTTAGAGTTCCACTCACCCTCCACAGTGGCGCCCTCGTTGGGTTTGGTGTACCCCTCCCCCTTTGTGAGGATCCTGCGAATGATTCCTCCGTCCTCCTTGTCAGAGAGGTCCTCCCCCTTGAACTGAAACAGCTCCACCTGGAGGATGGGAAAGGAAACACAGCAGGCATTGATAGGGGTCTAATTGCGATTTCGTGAAATTCAGGGGTCCGCGTGAAATTCACCTCTTTTAGGGGCCAATGCATACTGGACATGTATGGAGAAAAAAAAACCTTGTTTAAACGAACTACTGAACAACGCAAACTATGCATCTTCCTTCATTCTGTGCCCTTTTTATTCATTCACTGTCATGTGTGCATTGCACTTAAGCAAAAAACAAAAAATATTCACAAAAAAAAATTCAAAGTGGTTAACGTTGTTGTTTACTATTCAAACGACAAAGTTGTAATCAGCCTATCAGTGCGTCTTCACTACTTTTCTGTGACCTGTACTGTACAGTAGGGGGTGGGACAAAGTTGGTGCTGCATTGTTTTGATAGGTTGCTAAAATCTAGTTTTCCGCATTGGAGGTAAAATAGTAGAAACGGACAATAAAAAAAGCTACATATTTCGACTGATCATCGATTCCAGATATTTCCCAAAGAAACTGTACATGCAGATTGAGGTCATTGTTTTGCATCTCTTAATGCGTCTCTGGAGAAAATACGATCGATCACTATTTAGCTTCAGACTCGCTCATTAAACCAAAGGCTACTACAGAGGCTGCTGAACAGAACGTAAAATAAACAACAGCTTTCAGAAACCAAATGCAAACAAAAAGCATTCCTGTCAGCAAGTTAATTCAGTACTGAAAATGATCTAGCACAGCCACCTCGCTTCAACCTGCTGCTTACTTTATCGCAGTTGGAATTTTGACCCGAATAGCCACGTTTATTTTGTTCTGACATGGTACTAATAAAATAACTTATTGGATGGGACAAACAACACGACAAACGTGCTGCATAGTTTGCCTTTATTAAAAGTATGCCAGATGCCCTTGGGTAACCGAGTTTTGGGTCTGTTTCTAATCGATTTCCACATCTGTATAACTTGGCAAAGATGTGCAGTCTCAATGTATGGGCAAGACAACTGCAGGGGATGCTGGATGTTTGCCTTTAGCAAATAACAGCACTCTGTTTTAGTAAGAGAGCAAGTACCACTATTTTTAGGCTTTATAGTGTTCTGAAATACTGTCTACTTGGGTTTATTTAATGTTTAAACAGGTCTGTGAAATCCTAATTTTATTCCACAACCTACCCGTAGACCCCTAGGCATTGAGCAAGAATGTCAGTAGGATGCATTTTTGGGTGTTTTTTGTTTAAGTCCATTACCAAGGCACTGCCTACTAGTGCCAATTCATTTTTGCCCTCTCATCAACTTAAATACACACACACACACACACACACACACACACACACACCAGGTCTGAGATGGAACAGGGCTGCACAAGTCTACCGAGTGCAGCTCAGATCTCAGTGCTTGCAGTAATTTGCACCTCCAGTGGACACAGTCCCCCCAAGAAACTGCAGCACCACGCAGCTCTCACCTCAAAGACCAGCGTGGAATTGGGTGGGATTTTGGGTGGGCTGCCGGCTACCCCGTAGGCGTATTCCGGACTGCAGATAAGCTGGCAAACTTCCCCAATCTTCATGGTAGCCACACCAAGGTCCCAGGCTTTGATCACCTGCTCTGGAGACAAGAATACAGGAAGCATTTTACTAAAGAAGTTCCTTGGTTTCCAGAAAACAATTCCAATTAGAAAAGCAACACAATTCAACATGTGCTGTATCTTCAAGCTCTGAGGATTGCCTACATACAGCTACGGCCAGAGACTTTGCATCTCCCTGTTGAATTAGAGAATGAAAGCTGCTGAATAATATTACGTTAACATATTGAATTACACACCACTCTGTAGCTTTCCCCTATATTTAATGAAAGACTGACAGCAATTGAAAAAACTTGACATTTCGAAACCTACTGTACTATTATCACGGCTGTTCATGGGCATATCATTGTCTAATTTAATTATATGACGTTTAACGAACTATCTAAATGATGTTCTATATATATATATATATATTTTTTTTTATTATGTCTCAATCCTAAAATTGCAGGCGATACAAAGCTTTTGTCCATACTGCATGCATACCTCGTGTAGAATGGGGATGAGACCTCTGCTTCGACCTGCAGCAGCTCTAGTCTGCGTTTCACTACATAACAGCGCCACCACAGGCCACAGAGTGCTCTCTGGTTAGCATGCCCAGCCTGTTGGATCACAGCAACGGACCTACCTTTCCCGAGCTCAAAGGTGAACTGCTCGCCCCTGTCCCGGCTGGAGTCAAACTTGGTGCCGTCCAGCAGTGTCCCCACGTAGTGGACACTGACCTTGTCCCCAATCATGGGGGTCTCATTTCCAGTCCCCTCCTTCTTAATCACCTGTTACAAAAAAACCATTGGGGAGATTAAAATGAGAAGAGTGTTTATAGTGTTAAATATGGCTTCAAATACACACAACCAAAAGTTATGCGCTACATAGTCTGTGGTATAAATGTACTGTGCTAAATCCTACCTTTCCTATTTAAATGTCAACAGTATCGATCTTTATTTTAAATCATAAAAACAGGGGCATATCTCAAGGTGTCTGTCCATCGTGAAACCGAGGAAGCCTGATCCCCTACGTTTTACACCTTCTAAGGAAACCCCTGAAGGCAAAAAACCACACGAACAGAAAATAACGCGGGTACCCGCATTATTTTGTGCGTCACGAACGATGCTGTGCAGTTTGGTAAGGTGAGCTGATCTTGTGTACAGTGGCCCTTCTGCACTTTGCGCAGTGTACTGCATGAAACCGGCGTATCCCCCAAGAAACGCTCTGCGCTTGAATTCTACGGGCAATGTGACCCAACGGAAGTCCCAAGCACAATTGCCAACCCGATTCAAGCGCTGGCTGCAACTCCTTCAGAATCACGGCTTTCATTCAAACACAACGGCAGTACACGGGAGGACTTCTTGGACGCATGCATTTGAAAACGGGAAAAACAAACAAGCACGTCTCCGTTTTCTTTACGTCTGTTGCGAGTTTATTTTGACTACTCAGAGTTACGGATACAGTCATCGATGAGTTTGCATTATGTGTGAGTGCCAACAGGTTAATAAGAACCGAGTCCAGCTACACCATGAACGGCTAAAAAGAAAACGTTAAATGCAGGACAAGGTCACATTAGCTGTATTTTATTACGACACTCGCTGCAGACTGTCTCATCCCAGTGTATAATTATAAACTAATTTATAACCCGTTCATGGTAAGTTTGCGTCCTGGTGCAGCAACATGTATACTGCCTGGACTGCTATCACAGGCCTGATTGCTGCCTGGGGCTATCCTGATTATTTTACAAACACTCCCAAGGTACTGGGTGCTGGACAAGTGGGCTTTCCTGACAGGGTTTGTAAGGCTCCGCGTCACACGAACGAATTATTCCGAAATGGAAGCAAACCTTGGGTTTCTAAAACATACAGGCAGTAGATATTTACTAAAGTATTATGTCCTTAATTCCGTAGGCTATCTCTTATACTGTTACTGTAGCGATCCATGAGTACCTTTAACACTCCCCGATCTTTCTTCGGAGTGAGGTCTTCTCCTTCCATTGCGATTTTCTGCTGACCCTCTTCGCTTTTCATCTCTTCTGCTGTCATTGTGCTGTTTGAAATCCCTGAAGACAGTGAGTGCAAAACTGGGGGGGGGGAATAAATTCTGGATCAGTCAAATCCCTCGTTGTTGTTATATGCTTGCCGACCTAAAAATGCAACCAAACTGGTAGTACGGTGTGGATCTGTGCAACTTGAGAGCGGTCAGTACATTCAGTCTGCAGACTATCCTTGCGTTGTCTGAAGCGTGCTTTGTCAGCTGCACGCTATTTGAATCGCTTTCTGGAAGAGGAAGGGCAGAGAACTTTCCAGACACCGTGCTGAACGGTTAACTCGCTTTCCGTAGGAGGCAGGGCTCAGAACTTTCCAGAAATAAAGGACAACCGCGTCGTTAGGGACCGTCTCGCAATTGCGGGGGAAAGTAACACACGTAAAAAATGTTGTAGTGTGAGTGTGTAAGGTAATGTCCTCCTAATCTTAGAACTTGAGAATGTTCCTTGGCTCGCAGAAAAAACAATTACATATTTAAATATATATTCAAATACATTTAAAACTATCTATATGAATATAAAATTACATTTAAAAGTACATGCTGAATTTGTAGACTACCCTTGCAGAGTGGGACGTCTAAAAACCACAAACAAACACAATCGTGGTTTATTTCAAATCAGCGTCATGTGTCAAATACTTCTTAAACATTGCGGGAATGTATCTGAACGCCGAGCCTCGGTTGGTCACCTTACTAATTTCTTAAAGTTAAAGTAACACTGTACTTCAGACAGAGCGACTCTGACACAGAGAGGGAGCTGTGTGTTAATTAAACCCATTGGTTGCTCAGGGTTATTACAGGAAATTTTATTTTTTCGGTGGGATCTGTACCTTTTTGAAAGTAACTTTACTTGACATAGTATGCAAATCCCTAGATGATTTGGCAGCAGTTGCACTGGATTCGCCCATCGAATGGCCAGCCAATCAGATGCTAGTAATAAGAAGAACACGCCCACTGCTTGTCTTACTGCGGTTTTCTTGATAAACGTAGATGACGTTAGTAACTATGCACGTTCCAAAAATGTAAATGTTTAATCGACTATCCAGTATTTATCTCGATGTATGTAATGAGGACTGGGATCGATTTTCGATTTAATCGTAGCAGCCCTAGTGTACAGTGACAATGTATTGTGTGTGTATTTTGTTAATATCGTATCAATTGGTAATCTCCATCCAATTTTCTGCTGTAGCGTCATTTTTACCAGTCTGGAAACTGTACTGTGGGTCTGGTGACTTTTGCCCCAGCGCTTTCTCTCTATACCCGCGCTCTTTGCAAAAAACGCGTGTCTATCTGAGGCGTTCATATCGTCTTGATCGCATAAATCAGGTGGTTTTTTTTTTTTTTTGTTTGTTTGTTTGTTTTGTAAGGCTTTCTTTCGCTATGTATACATCTGGAGCAGGTTTGCTTTTAATGTTTGCTTTTTTTTTTTTTTTTTTTAAATAACACATAACATATTATTTCACATCTAATCTAAGAACCGATTATTTTGAACAAGGTTTTAACGATATGTACAGAACACAGAACAGAATTAAAACACTGTAACTCCGTGTGTTCTGTCGAAATGTTAACCAGTCGGGTCATTTATTAATGGTGCGAGTTTACCAAAATATACAGTGTATTATTTGTGAAATGTCGATACAAAATGATATGGAATTATAATTGACTGCAATAAATAAAGAATGGCATAACTGCTTTTTTTCCTCAATGAAATTGTTAATATATTGTACAAATATATTATTAAAAATGTCAACCTCAGCCTATAATTTCGTGACGTTTCGGACAAAAGCCACCCATCAGTGTAGAAAGGACTTAGCTTCATTTTATAAACAGTTGAAGAAGGGCTTTTGTCCCAAACGATGTCATATAAAATATTTTAAAAAATAATTTAATTAATTAATTAATAAAAACAACTTTAAATTTGGGTGACATAAACAAACTGGATTGTCAATGTGGTCTTTGAAGCAGAGCAGTGTAAAGAGGGCCCTGGGAAGAGTCTATGTTTAAACACTAAAGAACGCCACATGCCTTTTCCAGGATGTCCACGCTTCCCATTTCCATACAAACTGTATTCCATCCAGGAGCAGTTCAGGGTATCCTTGTACAGCTCTCTGGATCAAGGGAAGATCGGGGTGTTTAAGAGCCTGACTGGGACGGTAAGGGCTCATGTCAGTATAATCCAGCCCAGTCATTAGCCGGGATAGGATGCTAAGAGACACTGACAGTATGACTAAATTCAGCATTATCCTATAATACTGGATACTGAAACGCTTCCCTGTGCAGGATTAGCTCCTGTGATCCCAGAGACACAGCCCATACCCTTGTGTCTCAGGCGTTCCCCTATACAGAACTCCAGACTCTCACTGTGTCCCAGACATTCCCCTGTACAGAGCCCTAGACTCTCGCTGTGTCCCAGGCTTTCCCCTGTACAGAGATCCAGACTCTCGCTGTGTCCCAGGCTTTCCCCTGTACAGAGCCCCACACTCTCGCTGTGTCCCAGGCTTTCCCCCATACAAAGCCCCAGACTCTTGCTGTGTCCCAGGCTTTACCCCATACAAAGCCCCAGACTCTCGCTGTGTCCCAGGCTTTCCCCTGCACAGAGCCCCAGACTCTCGCTGTGTCCCAGGCTTTCCCCCATACAAAGCCCCAGACTCTTGCTGTGTCCCAGGCTTTCCCCCATACAAAGCCCCAGACTCTCGCTGTGTCCCAGGCTTTCCCCTGCACAGAGCCCCAGACTCTCGCTGTGTCCCAGGCTTTCCCCTGTACAGAGCCCCACACTCTCGCTGTGTCCCAGGCTTTCCCCCATACAAAGCCCCAGACTCTCGCTGTGTCCCAGGCTTTCCCCTGCACAGAGCCCCAGACTCTCGCTGTGTCCCAGGCTTTCCCCTGTACAGAGCCCCAGACTCTCGCTGTGTCCCAGGCTTTCCCCTGTACAGAGCCCCAGACTCTCGCCGTGTCCCAGGCTTTCCCCTGCACAGAGCCCCAGACTCTTGCTGTGTCCCAGGCTTTCCCCTGCACAGAGCCCCAGACTCTCGCTGTGTCCCAGGCTTTCCCCTGTACAGAGCCCCTCACTCTCGCTGTGTCCCAGGCTTTCCCCTGTACAGAGCCCCAGACTCTCGCCGTGTCCCAGGCTTTCCCCTGCACAGAGCCCCAGACTCTTGTTGTGTCCCAGGCTTTCCCCTGTGCAGAGCCCCAGACTCTGGTTGTGTCCCAGGCGTTCCCCTGTGCAGAGCCCCAGACTCTGGCTGTGTCCCAGGCTTTCCCCTGCACAGAGCCCCAGACTCTCGCCGTATCCCAGGCTTTCCCCTGCACAGAGCCCCAGACTCTCGCTGTGTCCCAGGCTTTCCCCTGCACAGAGCCCCAGACTCTCGCTGTGTCCCAGGCTTTCCCCTGTACAGAGCCCCAGACTCTCGCTGTGTCCCAGGCTTTCCCCTGTACAGAGCCCCAGACTCTCGCCGTGTCCCAGGCTTTCCCCTGCACAGAGCCCCAGACTCTCGCTGTGTCCCAGGCTTTCCCCTGTGCAGAGCCCCAGACTCTGGTTGTGTCCCAGGCGTTCCCCTGTGCAGAGCCCCAGACTCTGGCTGTGTCCCAGGCTTTCCCCTGCACAGAGCCCCAGACTCTCGCTGTGTCCCAGGCTTTCCCCTGTACAGAGCCCCAGACTCTGGCTGTGTCCTAGGTGTTCCCCTGTGCAGTGCATTATTAAATGGTCTCATTTGGTACTTCTTTGCACTACAGTTGGATTGTTTTGTATAAATAGCGACGTGAGTATTTTGGAGTTAGGTTGTTACTCTGCCATTATTTAAATGAAAAAGAAACAGCTGTATCTATACATAGCTATGGCCAAAAGGTTTGCATCACCTCAAATTTAAAGGGTTGAGTCAAAATTAAAAAAATAAAATCTTTATTATCAATTTAGATCTTTTATTTAACATCATGTAATCAAAAAAAACTAAAAAATGATATTGCAGAAGTATACCGCAAGCCATAATAGTAGTACAGTATTTCATGTTAGATTGAGATGTCAGATTTTTCCATTTTTGTCAGTTTTTAGTTAAGTCTATGGAAACTACAAACCGGTGTGTAATTCAATATGTTAACATAACATTAATCAGCAGGTTTCATTCAAAATTATTCAGGGTGATGTGAAACTTTTTGTCATAGCAGTATATCAAATGTTTGAATTGTGAAACAGGCCTGAGTGTTTGTGTGATTTCAGTTTTATATTAAATATTTTGCCTCTAAACTGTGTTGCTCCTCTAAGTGTTGGGTCAGCCTTACACACTGAGACCAGGAGCAACATGGATCCCACTCTCACAGACCAGTGCCTCTCACCAAGGACCAGCAGCAGGTGAGTCTATAAGCACTGGAACTCTGCGCGTGTAGAATCAGCAGAAACTTGAGAACTTTTTTTTAAACACACACACAGACTTTGTGTTTTCTTTTATTTCTGTACACAATTTTGTAATTAGCATGTGTTTCTGGATATGCTTCCACAAAGTGCTCTGCAAGGGCACAGACCTGTTCACTTGCCATTTCACAACTTTCAAATCAAGGAGGAAGGGCTGATGTCTTTATTCTCACTGCCATCACATATATTAGAATATGTAATTAAATAAATAAACTTGATGTTACTTTTAAGGCTGGAGAAAATACATATATGATAATAACTACTACTACCACATTATTATTATTATTATTATTATTATTATTATTATTATTTATTATTATTATTATTATTATTATTATTATTTCGTGATAATAGACGTAATAATTATCATCATTATTACGTAGTGATTGTGATAATAATATAAATAATAATATTATTATATATTATTATATGCAATTATTATTCATTATTATTAATAATATTAATAATAATAATAATAATAATAATAATAATAATAATAATAATAATAATAAATTGTTAGAAGAAACCGACTATTCACTATCTCTATGCACCTTTGTTTCATAATAATAATAATTCCCAGCGACAGCGAGTGGGAGAAGTACAGGCGTGGAAAAGTACAGAGCAGTTTCGAAGCAGAAAGGAGAAATTGCATCTTGAATTGCTTTAATCAGAAAACAGAGGACATTGGGGAAACACAGCAGCAGCTCAAAGTCAAACAGCCGCGTGTGTTTTTCTGATAACAAACAAGCTGAAACTCGGAGCAGCTGATTCAAATTCAGCGCCGTTTTGAGACACGGGCGAGGGGAGGAGCCGACAGCACAGCAGAACAACGCAGTTAAACGAGGCAGTCTTCCCAGCGACAGCGAGTGGGAGAAGTACAGGCGTGGAAAAGTACAGAGCAGTTTCGAAGCAGTTGGAAAGCAGGTTGACAGCTGCAGAGGAAACTAAACTTCAAAAAAAAAAACCTCAACATGGTCTTCAAGCCAGTAATCTGTGACACCTGCTTGATGTGGGAAATCCGAGAAAACCCAGCGGAGCTAAACCAAGTGTGCGTAAAGTGCCGCGCGATCCAGGATTTGCATAAACTAGTAAGTATGCTAGAAATGGAGCTGGAAGAAGTGAGACAGCAACAGGATCTTGAGGAACTGGCACACCCACAATTCATGGAAGTCTGCATCACCCCTAACAGACTGAAAGCCACCAGGGAGATAGAAGGTCAGAACAGCTGGGTTCAGGTAGGCAGAAGCAGGGAAAAAAAGAAACTTCGTCAAACACAACCACCAGAAATCAAAACAACCAACAAATTTGAGTCACTTCAGAATTTTGATGAGCAGAACCAACAACAAGAGAATGAAAGGAACAACATCCAGGACCCTATTGACAGTGGTGACCAGACAGCAAAAAGAAGGGAGGTCATGATTGTTGGGGACTCCATATTGAGAAACACAGCAAGTTCAGTTCGCAGTTTGGACCCCCTTACTACAACAGTGTGCTGCCTTCCGGGAGCCTCGGTCAAGCACATCACTGAGAACGTGGACAGGCTCCTAGAACGAACAGGAGACGACCCGGTAGTAGTCGTCCACATCGGTACAAACAACATTGGAAGAGACAGACCAAAATCCCTGCAAAACAAATTCAGAGAGCTAGGAAGGAAATTAAAAGAGAAAACCAAAACTGTGGTATTTTCTGGTATACTACCCGCACCTTGCAAAGGACCATATGGACAGCTGGAAATAATTAATCAAAACGCATGGCTGAAGACGTGGTGCACACGGGAAGGCTTCACCTATCTTGATCATTGGACCACATTCTACAACGAGGACTATCTGTATAGACGGGATGGACTGCATTTAAATAACAAGGGAACTAGTCTACTCGGAGAAAAGATCCTCGAGCAGGTTCGGAAGCATTTAAACTAGAAAGGAAGGGGGGAGAAATCAACAAAAAAACAGAAGGGAGACCGCATCAAAACAAGAACAACAACTCAGGTAAGACGACCATTAAATGTATTTATCTAAATGCTAGAAGTATCAGAAACAAAATTCTAGAACTTGAAGCTACTGCACTAACAGGTAACTATGATGTGATAGGTGTTACAGAAACGTGGTTATCTGAGAGTGATGGGGACGAATATAATATTTGTGGGTATACACTGTATAGGAAAGACAGGCAGGACAGAAGAGGAGGAGGGGTAGCGCTATACATAAGAAACAGTCTTGAAGCCCAGGTGTTAAACCTGGACAAAGAAAATAAAACCGAATCAATATGGGTCAGAATAACAGACAAAAATTCAAAGGGCATAATAATAGGAGCATGCTATAGACCGCCAGATTCAGACGGTGAGCACAATAATCTGTTATACAATGACATTAGAAATGTGTGTAGCAAAGGAGAAGCCATACTAATGGGGGATTTCAACTTCCCCCAAATAAAATGGGAAAACCCGGTGGGTAGCGCGAAGGATGAAATAGAAATGGTGGAAATGACAAATGACTGCTTCCTAACACAATTTGTCAAGGCACCCACTAGAGGGGAGGCATGCCTTGATTTAGTCTTTTCAAATAACGAAGATAGAATAACTAAAACAGAGGTCAGAGAACCACTGGCAAACTCAGACCACAACATGGTCTCATTTGAAGTGTTTTTTAAATCCCCAAAAGTAAAGACTAAAGCTAAGGTTTACAATTTTAGAAAAGCAAACTATGAAGGTATGAAACAGAGACTAACAGAAGTAGATTGGAGTAAAATAGAGAAAACACCCACAGAAGAAGGATGGTTGTTCTTCAAAAATGTAGTACTAGAGGCGCAAAACAATTATATCCCTAAAGTAGACAAATCTAAATGTAAAACTAAATTGCCAAAATGGTTTAATAGATCAATTAAAAAAAATATTCAGCGAAAAAAGGCACTTTACAGAGCATTAAAAAAGGACCAAAAAGAAAGTACGCAGAAAGAGTACATGGAACTGCAAACGCAAGTCAAAAAGGAAGTTAGAAAGGCCAAGAGAGAAATAGAAATGAACATTGCTAAGGGAGCTAAAACCAATTCCAAAATGTTTTTCCAATATTACAACAGCAAGAGAACATTCAAAGAGGAGATTAAATGTTTAAGAGATACAAATGGCAAAATCGTAGAGGAAGAAAAAAAAAAATAGCAAATATGTTAAATGATTACTTTTCACAAGTTTTTACAAAGGAAGATACTGACAACATGCCCCACATGTCATCCAGTTCCTATCCAGTTTTAAATAACTTTAGCATAACAGAGGCAGAAGTGTTAAAGGGACTAGGAGCTCTTAAAATAAACAAATCCCCTGGGCCGGATGAGATCCTCCCAGTAGTACTCAAAGAAATGAAAGAAGTAATTTACAAACCGCTAACCAAGATCATGCAGCAGTCTCTTGACACAGGGGTGGTACCGACAGACTGGAAAATTGCAAACGTAATACCGATCCACAAAAAGGGAAACAAAACTGAACCAGGTAACTACAGACCAGTAAGCCTGACTTCTATTATATGCAAACTTATGGAAACTATAATAAGATCCAAAATGGAAAATTACCTATATGGTAACAGGGTACTGGGAGACAGTCAACATGGTTTTAGGAAAGGGAGATCGTGTCTAACTAACTTGCTTGATTTTTTTGAGGATGCAACATCGATAATG
Source organism: Polyodon spathula (assembly GCF_017654505.1). Classification (NCBI taxonomy): domain Eukaryota; kingdom Metazoa; phylum Chordata; class Actinopteri; order Acipenseriformes; family Polyodontidae; genus Polyodon; species Polyodon spathula. The sequence continues at coordinate 3,393,734 of NC_054541.1, read as the reverse complement.
GATAATTGCAAAGCATATGACATGGTTTATTTAGATTTCCAGAAAGCTTTTGACAAAGTCCCGCACAAAAGATTAATTCTCAAACTGAACGCAGTTGGGATTCAAGGAAACGCATGTACATGGATTAGGGAGTGGTTAACATGTAGAAAACAGAAAGTACTGATTAGAGGAAAAACCTCAGAATGGAGTGTGGTAACCAGCGGTGTACCACAGGGATCAGTATTAGGTCCTCTGCTATTCCTAATCTACATTAATGATTTAGATTCTGGTATAGTAAGCAAACTTGTTAAATTTGCAGACGACACAAAAGTAGGAGGAGTGGCAAACACTGTTGCAGCAGCAAAGGTCATTCAAAATGATCTAGACAAGATTCAGAACTGGGCAGACACATGGCAAATGACATTTAATAGAGAAAAGTGTAAGGTACTGCACGCAGGAAATAAAAATGTACATTATAAATATCATATGGGAGATATTGAAATTGGAGAAGGAATCTATGAAAAAGACCTAGGAGTTTTTGTTGACTCAGAAATGTCTTCATCTAGGCAATGTGGGGAAGCTATAAAAAAGGCTAACAAGATGCTCGGATACATTGTGAAAAGTGTTGAATTTAAATCAAGGGAAGTAATGTTAAAACTGTACAATGCACTTGTAAGACCTCATCTTGAATATTGTGTTCAGTTCTGGTCACCTCGCTATAAAAAAGATATTGCTGCTCTAGAAAGAGTGCAAAGAAGAGCGACCAGAATTATTCCGGGCTTAAAAGGCATGTCATATGCAGACAGGCTAAAAGAATTGAATCTGTTCAGTCTTGAACAAAGAAGACTGCGTGGCGACCTAATTCAAGCATTCAAAATTCTAAAAGGTATTGACAGTGTCGACCCAAGGGACTTTTTCAGCCTGAAAAAAGAAACAAGGACCAGGGGTCACAAATGGAGTTTAGAAAAAGGGGCATTCAGAACAGAAAATAGGAGACACTTTTTTACACAGAGAATTGTGAGGGTCTGGAATCAACTCCCCAGTAATGTTGTTGAAGCTGACACCCTGGGATCCTTCAAGAAGCTGCTTGATGAGATTTTGGGATCAATAAGCTACTAACAACCAAACGAGCAAGATGGGCCGAATGGCCTCCTCTCGTTTGTAAACTTTCTTATGTTCTTATGTTCATCATCAGAGCTATTTTCCTCACTTTCCTGATCACTCTTATCTGGAGGAATACAGGCAGTTTGTTGTTTACATCCATAAAATATAGAGGACTTTATCTCAGACATACTATGTGCTACCTACAAAGGAGATAGATTACTCATTTGTATTAGATATAGTAAGCCTTACAAGACATTTGTTTAGATGAGAAATTCATTGAACAAAAATATAAACATAACATGTAAAGTGTTGGTGCCATGTTTCATGAGCTGAAATTTTCCATACGCACAAAAAGCTTATTTCTCTCAAATTTTGTGCACAAATTTGTTTACATCCCTGTTAGTGAGCATTTCTTCTTTGCCAAGATAATCCATCCACCTGACAGGTGTGGCATATCAAGAAGCTGATTAAACAGAATGATCATTACAGAGGTGTGTCTTGGGGACAATAACGGGCCACTCTAAAATGTGCAGTTTTGTCACACAACACAATGCCACAGATGTCTCAAGTTTTGAGGGAGCGTGCAATTGACATGCTGACTGCAGGAATGTCCACCAGAGCTGTTGCCAGAGAATTGAATGTTCATTTCTCTACCATAAGCCGCCTCCAACTTCGTTTTACAGAATTGGGCAGTACGTCCAACCGGCCTCACAACCACTGACCATGTGTAACCACACCTGCCCAGGACCTCCACATCCGGTTTCTTCACCTGCGGGATCGTCTGAGAACAGCCATTCGGACATCTGATGAAACTGTGGGTTTGCACAACCGAAGAATTTCTGCAAAATTGTCAGAAGCCATCTCATGGAAGCTCATTTGCTTGCTCGTCGTTCTCACCCGGGTCTTGACCTGACTGTAGTTCGGCATAGTAACCGACTTCAGTGGGTAAATGCTCACCTTCGATGGCCACTGGCATGCTGGAGAAGTGTGCTCTTCATGGATGAATCCCGGTTTCAACTGTACCGGGCAGATTTGGCAGACAGTGTGTATGGCGTCGTGTGGGAGAGCGGTTTGCTGATGTCAACGTTGTGAACAGAGAGCCCCATGGTGGCGGTGGGGTTATGGTATGGGCAGGCATAAGCTACGGACAACGAACACAATTGCATTTTATCGATGGCAATTTGTATGCACAGAGATACCGTGACGAGATCCTGAGGCCCATTGTCGTGCCATTCATCCGCCGCCATCACCTCATGTTTCAGCATGATAATGCACGGCCCCATGTTGCAAGGATCTGTATACAATTCCTGGAAGCTGAAAATGTCCCAGTTCTTCCATGGCCTGCATACTCACCAGACACGTCACCCATTGAGCATGTTTGGGATGCTCTGGATCAATGTGTACAGCAGTGTGTTCCAGTTCCCACCAATATCCAGCAACTTCGCACAGCCATTGAAGAGGAGTGGGACAACATTCCACAGGCCACAATCAACAGCCTGATCAACTCTATGCAAAGGAGATGAGTCGCGTTGCTTGAGCCAAATGGTGGTCTCACCAAATACTGACTGGTTTTCTGATCCACGCCCCTACCTTTTTTTAAGGTATCTGTGACCAATAGATGCATATCTGTATTCCCAGTCATGTGAAATCCATAGATTACAGCCTAATAAATTTATTTCAATTGACTGATTTCCTTATATGAACTGTAACTCAGTAAAATCTTTGAAATTGTTGCATGTTGCGTTTATATTTTTGTTCAGTGTACATCAATATATTTACACACATCTACTCAAATTTAGTAGCTATACAAAATATAATTTATACAATCAATATCTTAATCACCCAAATATTAAACAAAAAATCCACAACATCGTAGCTGTAGGGTTTTATTATTTTTTTTATTATTACCTTTCAGTTTTCCGTCGGCACCACTCCACAACAGGAAGTCAAGCTGTTTTGTTGTTTCAAATAGAGCCTGAGGTTCACAGTGCCATCTGCTGGTTTGGTCCAACCTTTCATATGTTTTTTACAACATGCTTTGTCCTTTTGTATCTTACTTACTATTTAAACCTTTAAAAACAACAGTTTTAATGTGTATGTTTAAACATACACCATACCACAGGAGTATTAGACAAAAACTACACACACACAAAAACTAATATTTCAGTTTGAATGCAGCACACACTCACTGGTTTACTACAGATTAGAGTGTCAATGTTTCTGTGCTGCTGAAAATAAAGTTACTGCAGCTCTTTTTCTGATATGAGAACCACAAGCTGAAATTCACATGTCTTTTACATTGATACAAAACAGACGCTGCATAGTGACAAGTTACAGAGGAGATACTGGGAATAAGCTTACGAATACAGCTGTAATAAAGTGTCATTGACTTTCTGAACACAACAGATGTGGGTGGTTTGTATTGTTGAGGTTTCACACAAGTTGGGGTTCATCAAGAGTTTATATAATTAACGGGAGTGTTTAATAGGGGTCTGGCAGGCTGCTGTTTAGGGGGAATCTGGGTGTTTTATTTTTAGACAGTCCTCTATACTGAGCTGCGCTGTTAGAATTTGCTCATGGTTTGAGTGCTCAGCACTGTCATTGTTTGGGCACTGCCGGTCCCGTCCTTACTGCCCCGCTGGCAGCAGGCTGGTCTGTGGGAATGCCCAGTCCTTGTGCCCCGCTGGCAGCAGGCTGGTCTGTGGGAATGCCCAGTCCTTGTGCCCCGCTGGCAGCAGGCTGGTCTGTGGGAATGCCCTGTCCTTGTGCCCCGCTGGCAGCAGGCTGGTCTGTGGGACTGCCCTGTCCTTGTGCTCCGCTGGCAGCAGGCTGGTCTGTGGGAATGCCCAGTCCTTGTGCCCCGCTGGCAGCAGGCTGGTCTGTGAGAATGCCCAGTCCTTGTGTCCTGCTGGCAGCAGGCTAGTCTGTGGGAATTCCGAGTCCTTGCTGCCCCTAACTTCCCCCGGACCCTTCCCAGAAATCCTTGCGGAGAAGAAATCACAGCGTAGCCGTGTGTTTTCTATTTATTGACCATCTCCCGAATTAATTAGTTGTGTAATTGTTGCTAATCGGGAGATGGTCACCTGTATATAAACCCACAGCTCTCTGCACTCCGGGTGTGGGTGTACGGAGGAGATTATAAGAGCGAGAGGAGAGAAATTTGAAACTAAAAACATACAGGAACAGTGAAGGTGATTTGCCCAGCCTGACCTGGAGTTATTATTTTCTTTTTGTGTTTGTGGTTATTTTCTTTAAATCTTTTATTTCGCTCTGTGAGCAAGTGTTTTCTGTTTTAAATATTTTATTTATTTTTTGTATTTAAATTAACAGCGCACAGCACATCTTTTGCCCTGCAGTACCTTACGTGTGCTTTGCTTCCTGCATCTGGCCTGACATCACCACTTGTCATCCTGTCATTAGGTCTCTCCATCATTTCTGCTGTATAGGTCTTTCTAACATGTCTGCTGTATAGGTCTCTCTGTCATGTCTATTGTATAGCTCTCAAACATGCAGTTTAAAAAAGAAACATGTGTTATAGCAAATGTGTTTTTTCATTTCAAAACATCTGGCGAGTGGATAGAGGCCCAGAGACAGACTGCAGTTCAAAAAATAATGTTTTTATTATAAATTAACACAAAATAAAAGTGCACAAGGGCAAAATAAAAGATATTTAAACACAAATAAAGCAAAAAGCAAAAAGCAAAACTCACAAAAATAAAGGTTTCCAGGCTGGGCAATGCCTTCACTGGATTTAGAAAATTTCAAAAACACAAATACAAACAACCACAAACACCAACCTGCTTCCTCAGCTCCCTCCTCTCAATGGGAAGCAGAGGCCTCCTTTTATGTCAGGTGTCTGGGTGCTGATCGTTAATTAAGTTAATCATCTAATCAACCCCAGCCACCTGAACACAATAAAGCCAGGCATGTAGGGGAATTTAACCCCATCCCTGCCAATTTCTAAAGGGCAGAGCTGTGCTCTGCCACACCATCTTATTGAAGAGATCAGACATCATGTTCCCGCTGCTCACTGTGGATGACACTGAAGCGCAAGAAGACAAGCCCTCGTATTCAGAATGAGAGGAGCTCGCATCTTATTTACATAGCGCCTGTCATACAAAAAGTCTCTCTCAGCACTGCACAACAAAAAGCTAAGACATTCACAACACAATCCATTTGTAAAGGATCCCAAGGCATGCCACATACAAAACTGTCAACAATTACACAACTGTCACTGGTATGTGCTGGGCTGTGCTCGGGGTCACTGGTATGTTCTGGGCTGTGCTTGGGGTCACTGGTATGTTCTGGGCTGTGCTCGGGGTCACTGGTATGTTCTGGGCTGTGCTCAGGGTCACTGGTATGTGCTGGGCTGTGCTCGGGGTCACTGGTATGTTCTGGGCTGTGCTCAGGGTCACTGGTATGTTCTGGGCTGTGCTTGGGGTCACTGGTATGTTCTGGGCTGTGCTCGGGGTCACTGGTATGTTCTGGGCTGTGCTCAGGGTCACTGGTATGTTCTGGGCTGTGCTCGGGGTCACTGGTATGTTCTGGGCTGTGCTCGGGGTCACTGGTATGTTCTGGGCTGTGCTCAGGGTCACTGGTATGTTCTGGGCTGTGCTCGGGGTCACTGGTATGTTCTGGGCTGTGCTCGGGGTCACTGGTATGTTCTGGGCTGTGCTTGGGGTCACTGGTATGTTCTGGGCTGTGCTCAGGGTCACTGGTATGTTCTGGGCTGTGCTCGGGGTCACTGGTATGTTCTGGGCTGTGCTCACCACTGGTATGTTCTGGGCTGTGCTTGGGGTCACTGGTATGTTCTGGGCTGTGCTCGGGGTCACTGGTATGTTCTGGGCTGTGCTTGGGGTCACTGGTATGTTCTGGGCTGTGCTCGGGGTCACTGGTATGTTCTGGGCTGTGCTCAGGGTCACTGGTATGTGCTGGGCTGTGCTCGGGGTCACTGGTATGTTCTGGGCTGTGCTCAGGGTCACTGGTATGTTCTGGGCTGTGCTTGGGGTCACTGCTATGTGCTGGGCTGAGCTTGGGGTCACTGATATGTGCTGGGATGTGTTCCAGTCCACTTTGCCCTACCTTGCTGCTGCTACTTGACTGCTAATGACGTTGCACAGCTTGGCATTGCCGATCCCTCCGGCCTTGTGGATCGACTCCAGGAGGCTGGCCCTGCTGTCCGAGGGCTTGAACACCTCTGAGGAGCTGTCCCTCACTGGAGCCCCCAACCCGAGTGGGTGAAAACATGCAGCTCTTATGCAGCTGTACCGAGACTCGATTGCGAATCAATCATTCAATTGGAGTCGCGGTACAACTGTACGTGAATCAATAAAGTGCAATTCCCTGTGCTCACATATTATTATGTTTTACTTGCATGTGAAGTGCTGTGCAATCCTCGTGACAAAATACAAATATACTTTGTTACACAGATCCGTTTATATCCCGTGTACCAATGACTATACACCAACATTAACACACAACATATAACACAAAATGCACACAGGGGCGGGCACTTTGCCACATCCTGTTAACCCGGAGATTCCCTTGTCCTACCCTCATTTTATACAAAAAAATTATTTGTTATATCGTGTAGAAAAAACCAGGGAAGGTGTCATAGAACAGTTACTGGTGCCACGTTCACATAAGCGTACAGTACTGGATCTTGCCCAAGAACATGTTCTTGGAGGTCATTTGGGTATTAAGAAAACAAAGGACAGAATTTTGAGACGGTTTTATTGGATAGGCGTACATGCCGATATAGAGCAACACTGCACGTCTTGTCCTAAATGTCAATAGACAGCCCCTTTATGCCACTGCCAATAATTGAGGTGCCATTCGAGCGAAAATCGATGGATTTCATAGGACCACTGGGGAAATCCGCTAGGGGGCACCAACACATTTTAGTCATTTTAGACTATGCCACTCGATATCCCAAAGCAATACCTCTTTGCAACACTAGTGCTAAGATGGTTGCTAAAGAGCTCATGGTCATGTTTAGCCATGTCAGTATCCCGAAAGAAATACCGACTGAACAGGGGACTCCATTCATGTCCAAAATCACTAGTGAGTTGTGCAAGTTGTTAAAAATCAAACACTTAAAAACTTCTGTTTACCATCCCCAGAGCGACGGTATCGTTGAGAGGTTCAACAAGACTTTAAAATCTATGTTGCGTAAAGTAATAGATAAAGATGGGAAAAATTTGGATTTTTTATTGCCCTACTTGATGTTAGCCCACCCCCTTATGTCGTATAATAGAGCATGTGTCGCAAATGCAGGATCGCATTGCCACAGTGATGCCCATTGTACGTGAACATATGTGACAAGCACAGGAGGCCCAGAGAAGTGCATATAATCATACAGCTCAGGTACGAGTTTTTCAGCAAGGGGACAGAGTCTTAGTTTTGGTGCCCACCGTAGAAAGCAAGTTTTTGGCTACCTGGAGTGGTCCATATGAGGTTATTGAGCGTGTTGGTGAGGTCAATTATAAGGTACGGCCGCCAGGGAGAAGGAAACCAGAACAGATATATCACGTAAACCTCTTAAAGGCGTGGAAAGACAGGGAGGTACTGGTCGCAGTTAATGATAACTTACCTCCCAAAGTTAAGAACCATGAACCCACAGTAAGAATTGCAGAAGGTCTGTTTAGTTCTCAGAAGCAGGAAGTTAGGGCCCTAGTTCTGAGAAATAGTGATATTTTTTCGACTAAACCAGGTAAAACAGATGTTATCAAACATGACATTGTAACAGAGCCAGGGAAAAGGGTAACCTTAAAACCTTACCGTGTCCCAGAAGCCCATAGGAAGGCCATAGGTGAGGAGGTAACAAAAAGCTAGATTTGGGGGTAATTGAGGAATCCAACAGTGAGTGGGTCAGTCCAATTGTGTTGGTTCCAAAGCCAGATGGGATGCTCAGGTTTTGCAATAATTATCGGGCTCTAAATAAAGTTTCAAAGTTTGATGCTTACCCTATGCCCAGGGTTGATGAATTGTTAGTCAGGTTAGGAAATGCACGGTATCTCACCACTTTAGATTTAACTAAAGGCTGCTGACAAGTACCACTCACTGAACGGGCTAAAGCCAAAACAGCATTCTCCACTCCTGAGGGCCTATTCCAGTACAATGTACTACCCTTCGGTCTTCATGGGGCTCCCACAACGTTCCAGCCTTTAATGGATAAGATTTTAAAACCCCATAGGGAGCATGCCGCCGCCTATCTGGATGACTAGCTGGGACACGCATTTAGAGAAGGTCCAGGCTGTTTTAAACTCTGTAAGAGTTGCTGGGCTAACTGCGAATCCAGCCAAATGTACCATTGGTCTGGAGGAGGCAAAGTACTTGGGGTACACAATTGGATATGGGGTGATCAAACCCCAAATAGACAAGCTGGAGGCCATTAGGAATTGGCCCAGACCTGTCAATAAAAAACAGGTGAAGGCCTTTCTTGGGTTGGTTGGGTATTATAGGCAATTCATCGCTGGTTTTGCCACAATCGCTGCACCCCTTACAGATCTGACAAAAGCAAAAGGGCCACTAATGGTAAAGTGGAGTGCGGAGGCTGAGTCTGCATTCCAAATTCTTAAAAATGCTCTGTGTGCACAGCCTGTGTTAATCATCCCTGATTTTAACAAAAGGTTTATTGTGCAAACTGATGCCTCCGAGGTTGGGCTAGGGGCTGTGTTATCACAAGAGATGGATGGCGAAGAACATCCACAGGAACGAAACTATGCAGTGGTAGAAAAAGAATGCTTAGCCATTAAGTGGGCACTGAAAATGTTAACATACTATCTCTTAGGAAGGCTATCATACATACTATCGTTAATGTTAACATACTATCTCTCAGTTTACATTGATTACCGACCATGCCCCTCTTACTTGGATGCACCAAGGCAAGGAAAAGAATGCAAGGGTTACAAGGTGGTTCTTAAGTTTACAGACATTCAACTTTGTAATTGAACATAGAGCTGGTGCAAGCAGGGGAATGCAGATGGGTTATCCACTGTTTGTTGTCCGGTGTCGCTCAACCCCTGAGTCTGAGTTGGGGAGGGGGATGTGTAATGAAGTGTGAGGCATTGTGGTTGAGGGCCGATATTTTGGGCCACGGATTATGCACAGTCTGTACCCATTTTAAGGAAAAGTAGTCCTGCCAGTCTGGCGCAGTAAGACTTCAATTCCCAGGAGGCCATGGTAGACAGCATAATTGGACAAGGTGATTGTGTAATTCATTGAACAGCTGCCATCAATTAAACAATTGGGAGCCTTTTAAAAAGGGTAGGGTCAACCTGTTGGTTGAGGAGAGTTGAAGAGTTGGAGAGTGAGCTGGGTGAAGAAAAAGAGTCTTTTGTAAGGTAGGACGTAAGAGTCCTGGTATTTGGAGCCGGTAAGCAGCTTATCTGCCCATACTGTTAGTTAGGGAAACTTGCTGTTATAGTTAGTACTCTGTTAAGGAGTTATGCTTTTGTTTGTTTATTTTGGATGTTTTTTTTTTAAGCACTGTAAATAATAAACACACAGGTACCATCCTGTTTAACTTGCATTCCGGGAAGTTTGACTTTCTTTTATGCTAGAGGACAGTGTAAAAGGTCCGGAGAAGTGACAAACACACCAAACCTTACTAGAATTGTCACAATATATATATATATATATATATATATATATATATATATATATATATATATATATATATATATATATATATATATAGGTGGATATTTTGCTATAAATTTGAACCAATTTAGTGCTGCACAAACCAATTATTTCATTATTCTTATTGCTCTGTTCAGAAATCAAGAGCTGACAATGAGGTGAGGGTCGCTGGTGTTGATCGTGCTGAGTTACCATTCAGAGTGAAGAAACAGCTGCTTGAATTTGTAATGATGGCTGCTTTTCTTAGGCTCGGGAGAACAGCAGTCCACACAAACCCAAGCAGCTGTTTCTTTACTCGTTTCACTTGGAATGGTAAATTAGCCAGATCGACACCAGTGACTCACCTGTTGAGAGCTTATCAGAATAATCAAATAACACTATGTAACACAATTTTTTGTTCCTGGGTAGTAAGTGTTATTTCTTAATTGCTTATGCCTCAAAAGCATAGAAAATGGCTATTATTCCTCACAAACTTTGCTTTTGTGACCAGGACAGTGATATTTTGAAATTTTCCTATTTCCAATGAGAAAACGGTCTTTTCGTTCACATAAAGTCAGAAAAAAACAACATATGAATCCAAATTAACATGTATTTATACTAAAGTAATACAAAAATGACTACAAAAGAAGTGAGTAGTTTTTCGGGATTTACGATTATACTGTAAATCACTTTCACGAATCAGCCCCCAAATGTAGTCTCCCATCATGTTTTCGTTTTACTGTCCTTGGTAGCAGCGTTCAAAGTCCAGTATATCCTGGTGGAAGCGCTCGCCTTGCTCCTCCGAGTACGCTCCCATGTTCTCCTTGAATTTATCAAGATGAGCATCAAGGATATGGACTTTGAGGACATCCTACAGCCCATTGTGCCGTAGTTCTTCACCAGAGTCTCAACCAGCTCCACATAGTTTTCGGCCTTGTGATTGCCCAGGAAGCCCCGAACCACTGCGACAAAGCTATTCCAAGCCGCTTTCTCCTTACTAGTGAGCTTCTTGGGGAATTCATTGCACTCCAGGATCTTCTTTATCTGTGGTCCGACAAAGACACCGGCTTTGACCTTTGCCTCAGACAGCTTGGGAAGAAGTCTTGAAGGTACTTGAAGGCTGCCGACTCCTTATCTACAGCTCTGACAAATTGTTTCATAAGGCCCAATTTAATGTGCAGTGGTGGCATCAGCACCTTCCAGGGGTCCACCAGTGGCTCCCACTTGACGTTGTTCCTCCCCACAGAGAACTCGTTCCACTATGGCCAGTCCCGCCTGTGGTAGTGCGCCTTGGTGTCCCTGCTGTCCCAAAGGCAAAGATAGCAGGGAAACTTGGTAAAACCGCCTTGGAGACCCATCAGGAATGCCACCATTGCAGCCTCTTGATGCCATCTCAGAAAAATGCAGATATGTATCCACTTAGGCAGCTGGAACTAAACTGAACTGGTGGGCTTAAGGCCCCTGTATTTATACTACTATTTATATTACTGGAAAGTTCGAGAAAGTTCTAGAAGTAACTCCAAGTTTACTCAGCACTGAATCTATCTGGAATGTTCTAGAAAATAGGTAAATTTCAAAATATCACTGTCCTGGTCACAAAAGCAAAGTTTGTGGGGAATAATAGCCATTTTCTATACTTTTTATGCATAAGCAATTAGGAAATAACACTTACTACCCAGGAACCAAAAAATAAAAAAATAAATTGTTACACAGTGTAATCAGTTCATGCAGCTCTGCTTTGTATATAATATACTTTAGCTCCTCGATAGCTTGTCATAGCATGTACTGTACAAAGTCTTGGGAATTATATTTTGTCACAACAGACTTCTCGGCAGAGCAATTTCAACTCAATACTTGAAGTCTTCTTTTTCCAACTCTCTTCAACCTGATCAAGCAATGCTCTGGATTCAGAGCTGGAGAGAGACAGTCTGGACTGTGGACCTTGCAAGGTGTTTAATCATGAAAGCAAAATCAATTTACTGGATGCATCTCAGAGAAAATAAAAATCATACAAAATGTATAGAGGGGGTCATTATTTTTGGTAATGAACAAGTTATGTATTTATTAGTCCAATTAGTGAAGGATGTTAATTGCTGAGATTTGAAATACTGGAAAGATAACAAATGCATCTCTTTGTATCTGGGCTGATCTCTCACTGCACTGGAGGCACGTGTTACCTGCTGTGGAGGGCTGAGCGCTAGGGTGAGGCAGAGGCTCTGGGGGGACTCCCAGAGCTGACCCTCCACTAGGTAGGGGGGGCTTCAGGGGGAGGAAGAGGAGGAAGGGGGAGCTGCTTCCTTGACCTTAATGTCTGGAAGAAGAAAAAATAGATGCAACAAAACATACATTAACTTCCATCCCTCTATTTATCTGCACATGCTGTAGCTTGTTCTAATAAAATAAAACAAGAAAATGTGATTTAACAGGTTGATGTACAGTATTGTCTTTCTTAAAATAATAATAATAATAACAAAACCTAGAATAAGGCTTAACATATTATAAATGTTAAAAGTATTGTGATGAAAGTATCATGAAAAAAAGCCTGAAAAAATTCCACAATAAATACTGGGGCAAGCTGTTAATCAACGGTTTTGGTTTTCTTTCCTTCGTGTTGAACCCTGCACTGTTAAGTTTTATTTGTAAGCTGCGAAGAGGGGTCCAGATGTATTTTTCATTGCGTGTAATAGGAATGCAATACTTGGTTTCTAAGCAGTACAGGGCAATGTGATCGGCAAGGGAGCTCACATCTCCACTCCTCCTCCCAGTCCAGTGCCTTGGCCGCTTAGCTCCCCTGCCTCAGCCCGGAAGAAGGGCAGCTTTGGGATGCAGCTGGCAGATCCGGAGGGCACAATGCCAGGCCCCAGGGCAGTGCTGTGTCTGAGATCGTCCATGATGCCAGGCAAGTCGGGGTGGTGGGAGGGCACGTCAATCTCCGACACCTAGCCCAAGTCTGGCATGTACAAGTAATTTGCTGCAGTCTGAGAGAAACAAGGGGAAAAAGCAGCTTGAAATCAGCCGTGCGGAGACGCCTCTTACTCAGTGAAATGCGTCCCTGTTATCCTTTTTGTTTCCCACATACAAAACCATCAGGGATGGCAGTAAGACTACTGTTGGAGAGCAGTTTCACCCATTCCATGTTTTAATAAGAGCTTGATTATCCACAGTGTACAGCTGTGGCTAAAAGTTTTGCACCCCCCTATATATATGATTTTGCCTCATAAAAAGTCTAATGAAACCTGTTGAATAATGTTACGTTAACAAATTGAATTACACACCGCTTTGTAGTTTCCCATATACTTAACAAAAAACTGGTCAAAGGACTCTGAGGCAGTGTGGCCTGGAGGTTAGAGCAGAGAGATTGGGGGGAGGCAGTGTGGTCTAGTGGTTAGAGCTGAGACACTGGGAGAGAGGCAGTGTGGTCCAGGAGTTAGAGCTGAGACACTGGGAGAGAAGCAATGTGGTCTAGTGGTTAGAGCTGAGCGACTGGGAGAGAGGCAATGTGGTCTAGTGGTTAGAGCTGAGCTAAACTGGGAGAGAGGCAGTGTGGTCTAGTGGTTAGAGCTGAGTCACTGGGAGAGAGGCAATGTGATCCTGTGGTTAGAGCTGAGTTACTGGGAAAGAGGCAGTATGGTCTAGAGGTTAGAGCTGAGCCACTGGGGGAGAGGCAGTGTGGTCTAGTGGTTAGAGCTGAGACATTGTGAAGTAGGGTAGCCAAGCAGAGAAAAGGACTAGGAGCGTTGCGTACTGGATGAGGCTGGAACCTGAGGGTATGAAACTTAGCTGCACACAGTGAATATAAAAATGAAAAATTGACCTGATCAGCATGCAACAGAACAAACTAAAAGCCAAGAGAGTTCAAATGCATTTGGGAAACTCTTCATTTAAATTAACTGAACAAGGAAGACAACCAAACACGCCAGGATGAAACATGAATATTAAATGTGGCCATTAGCGCTGCAGAGACGAGATTAGCAAGCTTGTTTAATGGGAGCCCTGCGCATTGAGTACGAGGCAGCGATGTATCTGCAGTTCCTCTGCTGCGGGCTGTGGAAATGATCTGCTCTGATGTTTACTGATAAACTACAGCACTGCAATTCTGAGGAAGCCAAGAGGTTTGGATGGATACTGACTGGATTTCAAATTTAAAATAACAGCATGCTTTTCTGAACTGAACTGTCTTCTAATGGTCCAGTTCATTTCTTAAACATCTATAAACACAGAATAGTTTGGATGTCATGTATAATTTACTAAATAAATCTACAAATCTGCATAAAGGGAACTTGTCAATGATTCTCTTGTCTGGTGATATATACTGTATATACAGTGCCTATAGAAAGTCTACACCCCCTTGAACTTTTTTCACATTTTGTTGTGTCAGTGCCTCAGTTTCATGCATTCAAATGAGGATTTTTTAAAACTTCTCTACACACCATGCACCACCCTGTTAAGGGGACAAAAAGTTTTATTGAGAAAAAAATTTAAAATACAAAACTGAAAGATCATAATTGGATAAGTCTCCAACCCCCAGAGTTAATACTTGGTGGAAGCACCTTTGGCAGCAATTACAACCGTGAATCTGTTGGGATAGGTCTCTACCAACTTTGCACACCTAGATTTGGCAATATTTGACCATTATTCTTTACAAAACTGTTCAAGCTCTGTCTTGGGGAGCACTGATGAACAGCAATATTCAAGTCATGCCACAAGTTATTGATTGTATTTAGGTTGGGGCTCTGACTGGGCCACTCAAGGACATTTACCTTTTTGTTCCTTAGCCACTCCAGTGTAGCTTTGGCTGTGTGCTTTGGGTCGTTGTCATGCTGAAAGGTGAACTTCCATCCCAGTTTCAGCTTTCTTGCAGAGGGCAGCAGGTTTTCCTCAAGGACTTCTCTGGACGCTTTGCTTGTAGGCAAAAAGTTCCATTTTTTTGTCAGACCACAAAACTTTTTGCCATATGGCTACAGAATCTTCTGAGTGTTTTTTTGCATACTTCAAATAGGATTCAAGGTGGGCTTCCTTGAGTAATGGCTTCCTTCTTGCCACACAAGCCAGATTTGTGGAGTACTTGGGATATTGTTGTCACATGCACACTTTGACCAGTCTTGGCCATAAAAGCCTGAAGCTCTTGCAAAGTTGCCATTGGCCTCTTAGTAGCCTCTCTGATCAGTCTCCTTCTTGCTCGGTCATCCAGTTTGGAGGGACGGCCTGATCTAGGCAGGGCCTTGGTGGTGGCATACACCTTCCACTTCTTAATAATCGTCTTGATGGTGCTCCAAGGGATATTCAAGGCCTTTGATATTTTTTTATACCCATTCCCTGATCTGTGCCTTTCAACAACTTTGTCCCAGAGTTCGCTTGAAAGCGCCTTGGTGCTCATGGTTGAGTCTTGCTTTGAAATGCACTACCCAGCAGAGGGAACCTACAGGAACTGCTGAATGTATCCTGAAATCATGTGAATCGGTACAATTTAACACAGACAGAGGCCACTTAACTTGGTGTGTGATTTTTAAGTCAATTGGTTACAGCTAAGCTAATTTAGGATTGCTATTACAAGGAGGGAGGGTGGACACTTATCCAACCAAGCTATTTCAGTTTTTATTTTTAATTGTTTTTCTACAAATTTTTTGAATATTTTTTCACTAGGATGTTGTGGGGTGGGATGTGTAGATAAATGAAAAAAAAAGAAAAAATTGCATTTTAATTCCAGGCTATAAGGCAAGAATTGGTGAAAATATTGAAAGGGGGTGTAGACTTTGTATAGGCACTATATATATATATATATATATATATATATATATATATATATATATATATATATATATATATAAAATAAAATCAGAGAGCTGAGGATTTCTATTGTTCTCGCTCAAGCATCCCCAGAGATTGAGGGGCTTCAGAAATATATTATTACATTCTTAAAGCTATTGCTATTTCATCCTCCTGGCAATGAGTTACTTCAGGATGGCACACCCTTCTAAAATCTGCATTAAACTGGTGAAGTAAAAACATTTCCCCTCCATGGTGATCGCCGAGATCTCTTCCACTAAGACCCAAGGCTTGGATTCAACACTTGGGAGTTGAATGGACACACCTCTTGCTCTCGCACAGGTTCTCTGCGGTGATGAAGCAGAGTGCTGTAGTGAATGGCACACTCCTCACTCTCACACAGGTTCTCTGTGGTGTTGAAGCAGGGTACTGTAGTGAATGGGCACATCCCTCGCTCTAGTGGTTAGAGGTTCTCTGCGGTGATGAAGCAGGGTGCTGTAGTGAATGGCACACTCCTCACTCTCACACAGGTTCTCTGTGGTGTTGAAGCAGGGTACTGTAGTGAATGGGCACATCCCTCGCTCTAGTGGTTAGAGGTTCTCTGCGGTGATGAAGCAGGGTGCTGTAGTGAATGGCACACTCCTCACTCTCACACAGGTTCTCTGTGGTGTTGAAGCAGGGTACTGTAGTGAATGGGCACATCCCTCGCTCTAGTGGTTAGAGGTTCTCTGCGGTGATGATGCAGGGTGCTGTAGTGAATGGCACACTCCTCACTCTCACACAGGTTCTCTGTGGTGTTGAAGCAGGGTACTGTAGTGAATGGGCACATCCCTCGCTCTAGTGGTTAGGGGTTCTCTGCGGTGATGAAGCAGGGTGCTGTAGTGAATGGCACACTCCTCAGTCTCACACAGGTTCTCTGTGGTGTTGAAGCAGGGTACTGTAGTGAATGGGCACATCCCTCGCTCTAGTGGTTAGGGGTTCTCTGCGGTGATGAAGCAGGGTGCTGTAGTGAATGGCACACTCCTCACTCTCACACAGGTTCTCTGTGGTGTTGAAGCAGGGTACTGTAGTGAATGGGCACATCCCTCGCTCTAGTGGTTAGGGGTTCTCTGCGGTGATGAAGCAGGGTGCTGTAGTGAATGGCACACTCCTCACTCTCACACAGGTTCTCTGTGGTGTTGAAGCAGGGTACTGTAGTGAATGGGCACATCCCTCGCTCTAGTGGTTAGGGGTTCTCTGCGGTGATGAAGCAGGGTGCTGTAGTGAATGGCACACTCCTCACTCTCACACAGGTTCTCTGTGGTGTTGAAGCAGGGTACTGTAGTGAATGGGCACATCCCTCGCTCTAGTGGTTAGGGGTTCTCTGCGGTGATGAAGCAGGGTGCTGTAGTGAATGGCACACTCCTCACTCTCACACAGGTTCTCTGTGGTGTTGAAGCAGGGTACTGTAGTGAATGGGCACATCCCTCGCTCTAGTGGTTAGAGGTTCTCTGCGGTGATGAAGCAGGGTGCTGTAGTGAATGGCACACTCCTCACTCTCACACAGGTTCTCTGTGGTGTTGAAGCAGGGTGCTTTATTGAATGGCACACCCCTCGCTCTCACACTGTGGTGATGATGAGCAGCAGGGATCTGACCGAGCCGATGTTTCTGGGCAGGCTTCCCAGTCCTTCCCCCGTCTCATCCTCTGAGAGCCTCTTAGCGTTTGCACACACAGGGGGGTGGGGGGGGTGGAACACAGGCCAGGATTCAGATTTACATTCAAGGGCCTGCAATGTTAGAAACGCAAAAAGATCATGACCTAACATCAACTGTATGTACGTAAATAACAAGCTAACCAGGTTTCATCACAATTCAATAAGCACTTCTGTAAAAATGTCAGACATACAACTCCCATGCACCCCCAGATTGTGGAACACAGTATATTCTTCTAAATAATTTTTTGTTCTTACTTCTGTTTTAGGAGTAATCAATCAAACTCACAAGGGTGTGCCGTTGTTGTGCAATACCCCACTGTTCTGCAAAGCTGGGTGCCCTCATTCGTTCCGCAAACATTTGCATAGCCTGGAGAGTCTAACTGCACTTACCAAACAAGATACTCTATGCGAGAGGACAGTCGTGTCCCTGTGTGTCATTCTGTGCATCATTTTAGGGAACAGGAATGGTTACAGAGGGCTCCTTGCCTGCCTGTTCCTGTGGCATCAACAGCCCTCTGTGCTTATCTCGGCAGCAGTGTGTGTGCTGCTTCAGTAAGAATGCACTGAGCATCTCTTCAGGGGTTACACTGCCCGTATTGCGCTTTTTCAAATGTGCCAAAAAGTTATTTATACACATTTTATGCCCAGAAAAGGTAGACATTCCCAACCTGTTAAAGCAACAATCAAATTGAAGCAAGAAGCTTTTACTAATTGACTCACTGTCTGTTTATTTTCGTGATGCTGATTTCTGATGTTCTTTGTTTTCATGTTTCTATGTTCGAAAGGATTGAATTCATGGAGAAAGTGTGCTGTTTACTGCAAATCGTGGAGCCAGGAGTTTAAAATGTAAGATTGGATGGAAATAACAATTGAACATTCTCAATACATAGCAGGCATTTTGCATTGGGTTAACAAACAAGAATAAATTTGACAGGAAAATGCAGATTTACCCTTAAGTTTCTGAAAGACAAGAGCAGCTCGCACACCTTGCAGTAACTTGCTCTACAGATGCTGACACATTGCTCCTGATGTTAAAAACCACAGTGGCCACTTTCTAGAGCATACCCAACGTCTCCATCAATGACAGATTGTCAAAGTGCATCTCCATCCACAAATGGCAGAGTGAGGGGACACACTCCTAAACCTACACTGGTGCAGGCTCAGCAACTTCCACTTTGTTTTTTATCAGAGCCCTTTTTCAAATGGGTCCTGCCTCCCTCCTCCTGTAATATGGATGAGCCCGGGGCAGCTGGGAGTCTTTATTGAGGGAAGCAGCTAGCCTTCAGTATGTAAGGGCAGAAGCAGAGCAGAACACTTCATCTGATTCTCCTTTTGAGCTGCAGACATATAACAGGCACTTAAAAGACCACTGTTTGATGTACATCTATGGACAAAAGTATTGCATCACCCTATAGAGTTATCTAATTTTGCTTCACAAAGAAAGGAAACCTGCCAAATAATGTTACGTTAACATATTGAGTTAGACACCGCTTTGTAGTTTTCCATATACATAACCAAAAACTGACAAATTAAAAAATGTGACATTTCCAAATCTAACATGAAAACGCGATTTCCAAAAAGACGTCACCAATCTTGATACACGTTACTCAATCAAAAGTAATCAAATGTTTTTTTTTTTCTGTTACTAACCAACCAGCTGCTTCCCCGAATGCTTTGAACTAAAGACACTGCTGAGGTGAAATGGCTGAGGGAGTGGAACAGTAACAGACTTCCTGAAAGTAAGGCTTACAAACAAGAGCTTTCTTTAACCTAGTTTGGTACCAGATATCACAGTCTGAAATAAAAATGTTCCCAACGACATGTTCTTATTTAAGACTGCACATATTTGATCTATATATTAATATAAATGCACCTATTGTGACAAATGTACACTTTTTGAAGCTCTGTTCCCAGCTCTCAAGATCGCCCTATTAAAGGGCTATCAATGCTATTTTAAAGATTATAATACTTCAGCAAAATCTTTGTAGAAAGTCAAAAAAGGGTCACCACCACAATATTTTTTTCAATATACAGAAATATGTTGTTATTAAACTTTGTGGTTTTGCCTTAGAGGTGAGATTCATTCAAATATTTATTCAGATATTATGGTTTGTTTTAAATAGGTGTAATTAACCTTTTGTAATGGTTAACATAGAGAAACAAGTCTGGTAAGTAACAGAGTGTTCAAATAAACACCAAAGTATTCAGTTAAACCCGCAGTCCTCCACCTAGAATATGTATGGTGTTGACAGCTCAGCACACAGTACAGTACTGGGTTGAGAGAAGGTTGTTCAGAATGAACTATGATTTTGAGGTCTGCATGACTGTGAAGTCTGAATGATTCTGAGGTCTTCATAACTGTGAAGTATGAATGATTCTGAGGTCTGCATGATTCTGAGGTATGCATGTCTGTGAACTCTGAAGGATTGTGAGGTCTACATGATTGTGAAGTCTGAATGATTCTGAGGTCTTCATGACTGTGAAGTATGAATGATTCTGAGGTCTTCATGACTGTGAAGTATGAATGATTCTGAGGTCTGCATGATTGTGAAGTTTGAATGATTCTGCATGACGGGCTACTCCGGGGTCTAATTAGCCAGTTTCCAATCAGAGGGCTGAGGGAGTCCAGGAGTTTCAAGCAGAAACTGTGGTGTGGATTACATCAGGATCCACTAGGGCTAAACGGAGCCGGATTCAAACCCAGGCTGGTGACTCGCTGTGTTATTTGCAGTAGCACCTCATTCATCCCTTAGTTAGGATCTGAACGATGCACTTGGTTAAGAGAAACCGGTAACGCAATACCCCTTATAAACGATTCCCATAGTGAAAGCACAGCAAAGTGTGATAATGCACAGTGAACACATAGGAGAGCACAAGCATTGTAAAGAACAACAAGGTATGGTAAAACCATATAAATAAACAATGGGGATACTGCACAAATACCAAGAAAAATACTGTGGTAAACTTTCATAAGGGGCATGGAAAATTAAAACAATATTTCAGGAACTGAATTCTTATAATCAAATAATCAGTTTATTATTATTATTATTATTATTATTATTATTATTATTATTATTATTATAATAATAATAATAATAATAATAATAATAATAATAATAATAATAAAGAATAGCGTCTTGTTGACTAAAGGTGCTCCTTTCTCTCTCTGCACAGCACAGACCGGGGCAGGCCTGCAACGCCTGCTCGTCCAGAGGCCTGTGCTTTCCCTGCACCTTGTAGCGAGGGTGCTCCTGAGCTCTGGGGTCAGCAGTGCCGGAGAAGATGGAGCAGTAACCCTGCAGCTTCTCGGGAGCTGGGAACTTGGCACTGAAAAACACCTGCAAGGAAAACAAAAGAAAAGGAACAAGGCTTTCATTGTCACACATGAGGGTTTTTTCACAGAGTAGCTAGCATTTCCTAAACACACAGGACTGGGTCAAGCTTCTCTCAATCGATTCATCAGAGCATGTGAACCTTCCAGGCACAGCATATCTTTTACCCTTGATGATCAGGTTTTTTGGTGTCCATACCTTGAAACACTTTGAAGACATCAAGGACTTTGACCAGAAGTCTTTTTCAAAGAATGTCTTCAATGCATTTGATACATTTTCTTTCAGTATTTCTTAAATGATTAATAGTCAGTCAAAAACATTTATTACAATAAGATCTTCCACATTCCTGCTATAAATGCTGCATAACAGACAGAAAGTCCTGGCTGCTTTGTACTTAGTGTTTTCTTAATTATAATCAATGTATTTATTCTTGTACAATGGCTGGAGTCAATGTTGTCTCTGAAATCCGTGCCTCTTTACCTTGGTAGCCTTCTTGCTGCCCTTGACTTTGTCAATGCGGGCTTGTGCCATCTTGATGCGGTCTGTCACAGTCTGGAGATGGGTGCGATTCTTCTCAACACTCCGGAACAACCTGGGAATGGGAGGAGGAAGAACAGCCACAACCCTAGTCATCATCATCATCGTCAAGATTCAGTAGAGTTCATTTACCGACAGCTTAATCACAAACCACGGCATTGCCAACTCTGAGGCACAAAGACAACCACAGAGACTCACAGAGTATGTGCTATCACCAGAAATAAGAGCATATCTAGAGTGCTTTACAGAACATCAGCACCTTGGTTGGGTTATCTGCAGTAATCAGGCAGCAAAGCTGTCAGTGTAGGGATATGGGTGCAGATGTTGATGCCACGGGATACGTGCATGTGCGTGCGCAAGTCCCTTGAAGGCATCCTGAAACAATTACTGCACTAGCTGGTTTCTTCTGACTTGCACAGCCAAAAATAACTACAATAAAAATGTGTATTATAAATATAATATGGGAGATATTGATAATTGAAGAAGGAATCTGTGAAAAGGACCTAGGAATTTATGTTGACTCAGAAATTGTGACGCTTATCACACAAAAGTAAATATTAATTAAGTGGTCCATTTAAGCGTACTGCTTTTAGCCTGGCCAGACATTCAAATGTAATAATCAAAACAAAACAAATAATTTGTGTTTACCATTTCCCTTTTAAGTGCTGGTTTTGGGAAATGTTGCCCCTTAAATGAGTTGGAAGACCTTGAACTTTTTAAACCCTGCACTAATGCACTATGGGGCAGCATCTTTTCCTTCTGTTGCTAATGACTGAAGGTTTGCCACGGGATATTTAAAAGTGTTTAGGTTAGCTTTACAGTGTATTGTTTATTGTAAAACTACATAGATTTAGAAAAAGTAATACTTTTACTAGCTTTTGTTTTTGTGTACAGTTTTAAAACAATTATCTAGTTCAGAGCAACTTTGCTTACTCTTATCCTACCTTGCTGTTTACCTGTTGAGAATATTTCCTGCTGGTGCTTTTGTGGATTTTCACTGCTGCACGATACCCGGTTTTCCTTTCTCTTGTGTTCTACCGGATCGCCTACAAACAAGCATGCAAGCCGGTGAGTTGATTTTATTATTATTATTATTATTTTGGATTACTTGGATATTTTTTGTTTTGTTTTGTTTCCTGTTTTTTTTGTGGATTGCAAATATGTTTGGTTATTTTTTGCACCTTACCAATACATTTATTTTGTGCTGTTGGACTATTTTTTGGATAAGCAGGGTACGAGACTATTATATTCGGGACATTGTTTGCATTTGTTTTGAAACGCTTTTGTCATAATGATTGCATATATGAAATACTGTATGTAGAGTGGCTAAAGTGATTTAGCAAATTTTTTTTTTTTTCTTTTGTTCTTCCAACAAGATGCTCAGATATATTGTGAAAAGTGCTGAATTTAAATCAAGGGAAGTAATGTTAAAACTGTACAATACATTAGCAAGACCTCATCTTGAATATTGTTTTCTAGTTCTGGTCACCTTTCTACAAAAAGGATATTGCTGCTCTAGAAAGAGTGCAAAAAAGAGAAACTAAAATTATTCCGGGTTTAAAGGGCATGTCGTATGCAGACAGGCTAAAAGAATTGGATCTATTCAGTCTTGAACAAAGAAGACTACGTGGTGACCTGATTAAAGAATTCAAAATTCTAAAAGGTATTGACAATTCAAGCTGGTATTGACTTTTTCAACCTGAAAAAAGAAACAAGAACCAGGGGTCACAAATGGAGATTAGACAAAGGGGCATTCAGAACACCCTGGGATCCTTCACGAAGCTGCTTGATGAGATTTTGGGATCAATAAGCTACTAACAACCAAACGAGCAAGATGGGCCAAATGGCCTCCTCATTTGTAAACTTTTTTTATGTTCTTAATATTGACAAGAACAACAGTGAAGAGCCTGGATTTGACATTTGGATTTGATTGAATGCTGAAATGACAAGCGAGCACATGACAATATGTATAACATACCTATCCTAACTGCCCTGGACGGGGTTGTGTTGAGGATCTGCATATTTGAATTGCTTTCTGTTATTTATGACTGGATTATTTGGCTGGGAAGGAATTGACTTCGATAAAGATTAATTCTCAAACTGAACGCAGTTGGATTTCTTATAACCTGAAGGGAGTGGTTGGCATGGACAGAAATCAGACTCCTATCACATAGCAAATCTACATTTACCCATTCCAGGTATAGTAATGCAAGCTTGATTAATTTGCAGACGATAGGTAACAAGCTCAGGTGTGTCTTATTGTTGCAGCACTAATAGTAAAAACAGGAATGGATCAAACTGCTATGGCAATGACATTTAATAGAGAAAAGTGTAAGGTATGCACTTGGATAATAAAAATGTGTGTAGGTAAATGACAGGATAATGTCAAAGTGCGCAGGTGTGTGGTGATGTCCCAAGTGTCCAGCTTCTCCCACCGACGCTGGACACTTGGGAGCTGCTATAAAAAAGGGGACCCTGGAGAGGCAATGGCAGGTACATTGTGAAAAGTGTTGAATTAAATCAAGGGAAGGAGGTGAAAAACTGTAGCAGGCAAGAGTAAGACCTCATCTTGAATATTGTGTTTAGCATGGGTGCACATAGTCTTGAACAAAAGGTATTCTTCAAAATCTAAAAGGTATTGACAATGGTGGGGACTTTTTCAACCTGAAAAAAGAGCGAACAAATTATTCCGGGGTCACAAAGGGAGTTTAGAAAAAGGGGCATTCAGAACAGAAAATAGGAGAAGAATTTTACACAGAGAATTCAGTCTTGAATCAAAGAAGAATACTTGAAGCTGACACCCTGGGATCCTTCATTCAGCTGCTTGATAAGAGGTGGGATGACAGCTGTGGACCAAACGAGCAAGATGGGCCGAATTTCAGCCTGAAAAAAGAAACTTTCTTATGTTCTTATGACTGTGGACACAAATGGACTTTAGAAACCTGTGGGCTGTCAGAACAGAAGACTCCTATCACATACTTTTTTTACCCATTCCAGGTTTGGAATAATGCAAGCTTGTTGTTAAGCCACACCCTGGGATAGGTCAACAAGCTCAGGATGTGTCTGGGATTAATACTCTACTAACAAAAACAGGAATGGATCAAACTGGCTCCTCTCGTTTGTAATGTTCTTATGTTTCCTTTACTGAGTCCTATAAAAGACAGGATTGGATTCAAACCGTGCTTGATGATTATAGTGTGTAGGTACCTGACAGGACGGTCACAGTGCGCAGGTGTGTGGTTGATGTAAAGTGTCCAGGACTGTCCTGGACACTGACGCGTCTGGACCACTACAGGGGAGTTCACGGCGAAGAGCTGGTGATGTAGAAACCACTTATCCCACTCGATAGCTGGACAGGAATGGATCAAACTGCTATTGAATGAGAGTTGTTAATATGTGCTTGATGTAGTGTGTAGGTACCTGACAGGATGGTCACAGTGCGCAGGTGTGTGGTGATGTCCCAAGTGTCCAGCTTCTCCCACCGACGCTGGACTGGTGGAGGCGGGGACCCTGGAACAGCAGGTATTCTTCCTCTGCTGGTGGACGCTCTACTTTCCCTTTCTGGGGCTGTGGACACACTGACTCCCCCTTTGTGGGCTGTAGATGCCTGTGATCCCCCCTTCTGGGCGCTGGATGCTCAGGATCCTCCTACTCAGGCGTAGAACGTTCGGGCTCCTCCCACTCAGGCGTAGGATGACTGGGATCCTCATCCTCTGGCTCCTGCTCTGGGCAGTCCACATGCTCATGCCCATAGGCAATGCACATGGTGCACCACCTTGGTTCCTTCTGTTTCCTCCTCACCTTTCCCACTCTCTGACTCCTTCTCCTCACCTTTCTCTCCTGCGCCAGTTCCTCCTCTCCCTCTTGGTAGGGGCAGCGCACCACCGGGTGCCCGAACTCCCCACAGGCAAGGCACCACCCTTGGTCCTCCAGACCAGCGAGGAGATCCTCCAGTTCCTGGCAGCCATCTCTCCAGTTCCAACCTTCCATTTCTTTATTATTATTATTATTATTTTTATTATTATTATTATTATTATTATTATTATTATTATTATATTATTTTTTTATTTAATTATTTATTTTGTTTTTCTCCAAAAACCAACACAAAAAAAAACACTTTTCGAAAAAAACAAACAAAAAATGCACTTTCCCTGGTCGGACTTGGAGGCTGCGGTTTATCCCACGCAGGACACCATATGTGACAGGATGGTCGCAGTGTGCAAGTGCTTGGTGATTTCACAGACCAGGAAGAAGCGAGACAACACACAGGGACGTGGAGTTTTGTGTGAAGCTGAGCGCTTGCTTGTGCTCAGCATTTAATAAATGAACAACCAGAAAATAAAAGGTTGAACAAAACAAAACACAGGACACGGCACTGGTAGACGAAATAAATAGAAAAACAAAACGTACGATCACTAAACAAAACAGTCACTGACACATAGGGACGAATACAAAACTTACTATTATTTTAATTCTCCTTCTCCACACCCGTTCTTTCACCCTGAACACACAAAAAACCCTGAGTGAGTGAAAACATGCTGCTTTTATGCAGCTGTACTGAGATTCGATTGCTAATCAATCATTCAATTGGAGTCTCAGTACAAGTGCACGTGAATTAATCTAGTGCAATTCCCTGTGCTCACATATTATTACGTTTTACCTGCACGTGACGTGCTGTGCAATCCTCGTGCCTAAATACAAATATACATTTTAAATACTCGTGTGCATAACCCATATTGTATCCCTTATACCAACTACAATCCACCAACATTAACACACCACACGCAACATACAACACAGAAATACACATGCTCAGGTCTGTCTTAAACTCGTACTGTAGTGAAACCAAGAATGGATCAAACTGCTATGCAGTGGGAGTCTTGTTTCCATCCCTGCATTGGAGTGTCACATTTCTTGCCACTTTATATTAATATTTACATTACATTTAAGTTAAGATTGCATCTCCTGTGCTGTCTTTCGTGCACATTAGTCAGAGATGGAGTCTTGAGACCCGGTCACGGTCTCAAAGCCGATCTCGAGGCCACATTTTAAGATCTTGATCTTGGTCTCGGGACATCAGGTCTTGGTCTGGGTCTCGTCTCAGCACGTCAGGTCTTGGTCTGGGTCTCGTCTCAGCACGTCAGGTCTTGGTCTGGGTCTCATCTCAGCACATCAGGTCTTGGTCTGGGTCTCGTCTCAGCACGTCAGGTCTTGGTCTGGGTCTCGTCTCAGCACGTCAGGTCTTGGTCTGGGTCTCATCTCAGCACATCAGGTCTTGGTCTGGGTCTCGTCTGGGTCTCGTCTCACCACGTCAGGTCTTGGTCTGGGTCTTGTCTGGGCACGTCAGGTCTTTGTCTTGATAGCAGGCAGAACGCAGATTGGTCTCATTTATAAACATTCTCAAGATTACTTCATTTCCTCGATTATCATATATCCTTTTTGATCCTTTAAAATGCAGTCACTTTTATACATTGACAGTTATTAAATACAAAATAATGTAGCCATTAAACTCCAGATCAGCATTAAAAATTACTAAATTTAACTCATCAGACTTCTTGCTGCAAAAGCGCCTCTCAGCCTCTCCCATGAAGCAAACTTTCCTCCCTCCACCAAAAAAAATTCTTGTAATATATTAGTTACTTTAACAAAATTGTGTCAGCAACACACATGCCTAGAAATAGTATTATCTGTACATATCTGTCCAGTCTTGATCAGAACCCTCCCGTTTTCAAGACCAGTCTCCTAGTCAGAAACAATCTCCTGCCTGAGACCTGTTTAATATAGAAATTTCCTGGTTTGTATATTAGGCTAAGTATATTATTTTTCTCTTATTTATTTAAAACATATAACAACTAAAAACACATCTTGATTTATGGGCACGGTTAGGTTTTATAATTTTGAAATTATGTTTCACTGTTTTTGTCGAGCCAAAAATAAAACATGTCTGTGCACCTGCATTTTGTGCTTTGCTACGTTTTTGCTACCGTGTTTGAAACTCAAAAGAAGGCGTAAATGACGTAGCCACACCTCTCGTGAAATGTGCTGCTACCCGCCCATGTGGGGGTAAGCCAGCACCGTCATAAGCCGTCGAGACTGTGTCCGCAATCCAATGCGTCAGTCGTTGCTTCGTAAGGGGCTGTCCCTGGGTTTGTGTTCCATGGAAGATGAAGAACTGGTCAGACTGACGCCGTGCTCTCGTCCTATCCACTTAAAATCCCAATGCTGAACCAGGCAGAGAAGGTTCAACTTCCTATCCTCCTCCAAAGCAAACGATGGAGGAAGGTTGTAACCACCTTGGGGAGAAAAGCAGTGTTTTTATGCAGTGGCACTCTGTTACCATCATTCAAAATACGTATGCAGGAGCTATGCACAGACAGCGCCTGCAGCTCACTAACCAGCTTTGCGGAGGTGCTAGCCAATAATGGTGTCTTGATGGAGAGATGCTTCAACTCAATGGAGTATATAGGCTCAAACGGGGCCACAATCTCAAGGCTCCATTCGGGGAGAGTAGCCCTCCTAGGATGTGCCTCGGAGAAACCGGGTAGCCAGAAAATACGTGTCCTGTGGCACTGAGTCAACGGGGGCATGGCAAGCAGAAATAGCCACTAGGTATAGTTCAGCGTGGAAGGTGATCTACCAGCCTCAAGCAGATCTTGCAGAAATGGATCATGACCATTGGTACGGCGTCAATCTTGAAAATATTTCCACTTGTAGGTGCATAGCGACTTAGTGGAATGCGCCCTAGCATTCTGCAGCATACCTACAACCACGTCCGACAGCCCTAAGGCTGACCAGCAGTCCCTTTCCCTTTTATGGGCCGGACCCACAACTGGAGCCTTTCCGGCTCCGGGTGCCAAAGTGTGCCTCTTGTCTGGCTGAGTGTGCCTCTCTCAGGGCTGGTACAGGGTTGAAAATCAGATTCACCTGGGCCACCTGGGCGCCACTAGGAGAACTGATGCCTTCTCTGACCGGGTCTTTTCGCGAAAGGCCGGGAGTAATGGCAGAGGCGGGAATGCGTAAAGGAGCGCTCTGGGCCATATGTGGGCTAGGGGGTCGACGCCGAGTGGACCACCGCAGTGGTGGAGGAGGGAGTGTGCCCCAACACATGGGGCAGTGTGTTGTCTCCGCCAAGGTGAAGAGATCGACCTGCGCCTTCCCGAACCATTCCCAAATGTGCTCCACCACCTCCACCTGAGGGTGGAGCTGCCACTCCAACGGATGCGGGCCCTCCCTCCACGCCCGGAACATGTGTCGCCCGAAGGGACAGTAGGTTCCTTTGTGCCTAAATCAGAAGCCTGAAGGCTAGGCAATGCAACCCTGGGGACCGAAGGCCACCCTGGTGGTTGACATACATGACCAGGGCCCACTGACTCCTCTGCCTTTGCAGACCGCACCCCAACCTGAGTTGGAGGCGTCCGTCGTCACCACCCTGCAGTTGTAGACCACTCCCATTCGGACTCCTTTGCGCAGGTGAGAGGGAATCCTCCACCAGCGCAGGGCCGCGCACACGTGAGACACACTATCAGCCAACGGTGCCTGTCGCGTTTGGGATGTAAGGACGAAACACATTGAGCCACGCCTGTAGTGGGCGCATGCGCAATAAACCCAGTTCAATGGCTGATACTGCTGCTGCCATCAGACCCAGTAGTTTCTGGCACAAAACAAGGAGCACCCTCGATCCCTGTCGAAAGAGGGAGAGGTGGTGCTGGAGAGCTGCTACCCTGTTGTCCGACAGGTATGCGCGCATCGTAGTGGAGTCCAGCCGGAACACCACATATGTTATGCACTGCACCGGCATCAGCTGACTCTTGGCATCATTGATGGTGAGGCCCAGCCTCACTAGATGCTCTGTCACCAGCACTGTGTGGTCCACCTCTCCCTCCCTTGACTGGGAACAGATCAACCAGCCGTCAAGGTAGTTCATCACTCTGACCCCTTGTAACCGCAACCAAGCGAGGATAGCGTCTATGCACTTTGAAAACGTACACGGAGCTAGGGAAAGGCTGAACGGCAGCACGGAAAACTCATGCGCATTGCCCTGAAAGGCAAAGCGGAGATATTTCCTGTGCTGTGGACGAATGGGGACATGAAAATTCACCTTGGTAAACTGGCCGGACAAACTGGAGCATGTCACGATGAGTCAGCATTCAGAACCCTTTCTGTTTCAGAAACCGGTTGAGAAACCGCAGGTCCAGGATGGGGCGAAAGCCACCGTCCATCTTCGGTACCAGAAAGTATCTTGAGTAGAACCCCCCTCTGAGAGAGGTGGGATCTACGAGATGAATTGTTCAGGAAGGCTGCGACTTCGGTCTGGAGCACTGAGGCCTGAAGCAGATCTGTCATGTACATAGTCGTGACGCCATGAAAAGGAGGGGGTCCCATGCGAAACTGAAGCGGGTAACCGTATTGTACGGTTGCGAGCACCCACACATTGGTGTGCTTGCACCTCCAGAAGTGCAGCTGTTGTGCAGTGAATTGGGTCTGAGGCCACCAGCCCTGAGGGGTCCTGCTGGGGTGGCTGAAGCTGAGGCAGGACTAGCGGTGGCGGATGCCCTGGATTCCTAAGGTCACCTGGCGGGGCTGTGGGAATTGGCACTGTCCTGGTGACTGTTCGCATCGGGGTAGAGTGCCAATGGTTCGACCTGCCCCGCGTCTGAGTAGGGGGAGGGAGCAAAGCAGCTACCTGTCTAGACGCCTTGTGTTCCCGAAGAGACCCCTGCAGGATCTCCTCCACTGCTGGGCCAAAGGTATGGCCTGGTGATATACGCGAGTCAAAGTGCGGCCTTATCAGCGTCAGGCCCCCCCGACAGCCACAGCTCTCTGCGTACGACCACTAGGCCCGCTAGGCTCTGGCCCAGGGTCTGCCTCTGCAGGCCGGAGATCTGGAGCAACGTGTGCGACAATCGCACCCCCCTGCCACCGGCTCTGGGAGTGGGGTGTCACGAAAACACCATCCATGTACGCAACCAGCATGCTAGATGTGTTCGCCAAGTGGGTACTCTGGGCCCCCGCCACGTAAGCCCTCCGGACGTGTGTCTCCGCTTGGATGAAAAGCTATGCAGATGTCGCAAGAGCCTTGCAGGGATGAGGAGGTGTGCTCGGGGCCTAACCACCACGCACACATGCTGTGCCTGTCCTCCTGTGGGATATTAGTCCCACACGCCTCGCAGGCATGGAAGCCAGCCCTGCCATGTAGCACCGGGTCAAAAGCGCACAGGGCCGAAGCCACGGCGGGCGATTGACTTTCACAACACAGTAATAAAAAACAGTTTTTAAAATACAAAAACAGTTAAATATTACAGAGAGCACACTGTCTGTTTGATCGTAAGACCTACACACAAGGTGAAGGCCAACACAGCCCGCATACGTCTCAACTCAACAAGGAGGGAGCCTCGATGAGGAGTATACGGCGGGTTCAGCTGTAAGCAGCCGCGCTGCAGCTAGTCCTCTGCGCAAGGACGGGGACGCACAGCTACAAACAAAACAAGTCCTGACCTGCTGCCTGCAGGCGGCTGGTGGGCTAACTCGACAGGGGGGACAAGGCAAGGCCAGCCCTGTGGAGTAACAGCGCTCTCCCAAGTAAGAAAGGGTGAAAAACACACACAATTCTTAACAATAATACTTACCTGTGACAGAAATATGAGTTCTGGTGATAAATCTTCCTCCCGACCTGTGAGGGCGCTAAAGAATGAGAGAAGTATCTGGAAGGGCTGGCCTGACAGTTTGTTTCCGGGACAGGGAAATGGGTCAGCCTGGAAAGAAGCGAGACTCTGTTGTAAGACCATATTGACTTGAAAGGTAAACGAGAGGCAGCTGCAAATAACAAGGCAGCTGCAACCGTTTACCTAGATATCATGCGAGATTACATATAGGGGCCAGGGTAACGCTGATCTTTTCCTTCGTTTGGGTAATGTGAGGAGAGAAGGACTGAGAGAGGAGCTCTCAGAGTGAAATACGTGTTGTGTGTTATCTTTGTTTATAATTGTCTGTCTTTTTCGCACCACTAGACAGTTAACGCACACCTCCGGAGCTGTCGCCACGTAAAGCACTATCCGGAGCATCACTGCACAGAGCACCTGCACGTTTGAATATCACCCAGGACTGGTGACCGTGCCTTTGTTTCTTTTCGATAGTGTATTGTGTTATTCACCATCCCGCGCTTTACACATTGTTGTGTACTGCCGGGGATTTATTATTTGACGGTCGCCAGACCTGGAAACAGCACAAATAAAAACTTGTTCACTGAATTACCGTTGTCTGTTCATCACTCCTGCACCACATCACCGCTACACCTGTTCCCCTTACCAACCACTTTGCCACATTACCGCAATAAGACAGACAGACAGAGAGAAGCAGCCCGACAAATGGAACGAACAGGTGCTGATAGTTAGAAACAGAATAAAAAAGGTTCCGAATTAAAGCTACTTATTCCGGGAAAAGCGGCTTTCAGCACGAAGTGCAGGAGAACTGCCAATAAGTTACGTACAGCTTTTTAAGAAGAAAAAAGGGCTCAGTGCAACACAGAGAGGTCTTACGTACCAATCTTGAGAAGCGAAAAGAGGGTCCCTGCGTGACTCTGACTGGGGCATTCAAGGACATGTATTTTCTTCATTTTAAGCCACTCCAATGTTACTTTGGCAGTGTGCTTTGTATCATTGTTCTGTTGAAAGACAAACTTCTTCCACAGTTTGAGTTTTTTGGCAGAGGGGTGCAGGTTTTTATACTAACAATATTGCCAGTCCCTGCTGCTGAAAAGTATCCCTATAACATGATGCTACCACCGCCACACTTTACGGTGGGGATGGTGTTACCTGACTGGTGAGCAGTGTTTGATTTGAGCCACACATACTGCTTAGCGTTCAGGCCCAAAAGGTCCACTTTAGTCTCATCAGACCACAAGATGTTCTGCCACATAACTGCAGTATCTTCTAGGTGACAGTTTACTCTTTGTGGGCAAGGATATGGGTTTTTTCAGGCAGGGCTTCTTCATTGCCACTGTCCCATAAAGCCCCTTTTTGTGGAATGCCTTGGAGATTGTTGATACATGAACAACATCGTTCATCACAGCCACTGACTTCTGTATCTCATTCAGAGTCACAGTTGGCCTCACAGTAGCTTCCCTAAGAAATGCCCTTCTTGTCCAGCAACTAAGTTTAGAGGGGCAGTTTGATCTAGGCAGTGTGGTGGTAGTTTCGTATTTTTTCCACTTCTGTACGATGGACTTCACTGAGCTCCGAGGGATGTTCAATGACTTTGAAATGGTTTTTCAAATACTTTTTCAAGGCACTGTATATATGGAGCCCTGGAGATTCGTCCAACTTTTTGTTTTTTTCCTTTCAACCACATCTCCTGGACTCCATAACTTTACATCTCAATGGCAGCTTATACTTAATTATATATTGTTGTAGGGACAAAAACCACCTGGTCACCTTTGCATTCGTCTATTTGTTTTTCTTCATCCATTTCAGTGGTGAATGATCTGTGACTAGTGTGAATTCCCGGCCCAACAAGTAGTATTTCAATGTTTCCATTGCCCACTTTACAGCCAAACATTCTTTTTCAACTACTGCATACCTTGTTTCTCGGTGTAGTAGCTTCCGGCTAAGATACATATTTGGATGTTCTTCACCTTCAAACAGTTGGGACAGAACCTCACCGACCCCCACTTCCGAGGCATCAGTTTGTACAATAAACGTTTTGTTAAAATCAGGAACCCTTAGCACTGGACCACTGCACAAGATTGTTGTGATTTTTTTTAAACGCTGTGTTCGCGTCTTCCGACCATTGTACTTTGTTTTGCTCAGACTTCTTAGTAAGATTTGTCAGGGGTGCTGCTATCGCCAAGAACTCGGGTACAAATCAGCGGTAATATCCTGCTAATCCCAGGAATGCTCGTACCTGTTTCTTATAGCTGGGAATCGGCCAAGATTTTAAGACCTCCATTTTATTTAACTGTGGTTTTATGAAACTTCCCCCTACCACATACCCCAAACATTTAGCCTCTTTTAGGTCTACAATGCATTTTTCCAGGTTTGCTGTGAGGACTGCCTCTCTGAGAGCTTGTAAGACCTGGTTAACCCTCGGTAAGTGTTCCTCCCACCCCTCTGAGAAGATCACAATATCCTCAATATAAGTTGACACGTACTCACTGTGAGGTCTTAACACCTTGTCCATGGGCCTTTGGAAGGTTGCTGGTGCTCCATGTAGCCCGAAGGGCATAACCTGTTTTCTCTCTAGAACTTGGGTTTAGAGGAATTTGCCAGTAACCTTTTGTGAGGTCTAACGTGCACAGATATTGCACTTTACCGAGTCTTTCAATCAACTCGTCTATACGAGACATTGGGTATGAGTCAAATTTCGAGACCAGATTTAATTGCCTGAAGTCATTACAGAACTTCCAGCTCCTATCAGGTTTAGCTACCATCACAATGGGACTGTTCCATGGGCTGGAGGATTCTTCAATGACGTCCAGCAGTAACATTTTGTCTAATTCCTGTATCACATCTACCCTCTTGGCCTTGGATAGACGATATGGTCGTACTCGTACTCTGACACTAGGGGGAGTTTCTATATTGTGTTGGACCGGGTACATTAGCAAACACATCTTGATTTACTTTTATTAATTGTTCTACTTCTCTTTGTGGTATACTTAACCCAGGTCCTATATTGACCTGTTTAATCTCAGTTTCAGCGCTTTCTTCCTGTGCACAAGAGGTAACAGCTCTATCCCATTTTTCCGGGGGTTCATAATCTACCCAGGACTTCAACAGGTTGACATGATATATTTGAATTTCCTTCCATTTGCCAGGTTGATATACCTTATAATTCACTGGTCCCACGGCTTCAAGTATTTCATAGGGTCCCTGTCCTTTGACGCAGCATTACGCAGTGGAATAGCTTCGGGATAGCGCGTTGCATAGTCTAGAATTACTATGATGTATTCATGTCCTCTGGCTGATCTAGGGAGTTGTCCTACCAGATCCATGGCAATCCATTCAAAGGGTATATCTATAATAGGCATGGTCTGTAGGGGTGCCCTTAGATGAGGCCGAGGACTAGCTCGCTGACAAGTCAGGCAGGATTTACAGAAATGATCCACATTCTTCTATATCCCTATCCA
This sequence comes from Polyodon spathula, assembly GCF_017654505.1. Classification (NCBI taxonomy): domain Eukaryota; kingdom Metazoa; phylum Chordata; class Actinopteri; order Acipenseriformes; family Polyodontidae; genus Polyodon; species Polyodon spathula. The sequence continues at coordinate 3,359,579 of NC_054541.1, read as the reverse complement.
TTAAAACCTCTGCAAGATTCTATCAAGTGTTTTGTCAGTGGCTAGGTGTGCGCCAAACAAGTGACTGTGCTAGTTTCATCTCTTGTTGTCTAAAGGAGGGGGGTACCAATAACAGTTCTAAGGTTGTTACCATTAATTCTCATCCCTCTGTACACAATCATTTTTTTGGAAAAAGAACTCCTGGGGATTCACCACTACCCCTTCAATCGGAACTCCATCAATGGACACCAGCCATGCACGTACATGAACTAAGGACAAATGCTGCTCTTGTTCTCTGGCAAACTGTTCACTCAAGGGACAAACTTGCTCCTGCCATGGTTCCTCACTATTTCCAGGATTAATTTCAAACCGTTCCCCTCCCGTCTCATTTAAAATGTCTCGTTAAGTATACGCTAACTCCCTTCTGTATGCTTTTCTCTTGGTTTCCCACTACTGTTTCTACCAGTGATCCCCGCTCTCGTGCTAAGCGTCTTTCTTGTCATGTTTTGTTTAGCTTGGGTGGTTGGGGTTCCTTAGTTAACCCATCTTTGGCAAATGGGAATAATGCCATCAAATTCTCTGGGGACCCCAACTGGGCTTTTAGTTTGAGTGGGGTTTTATCCACTTCCCCTCTGATATTCACCAGATGTTACCTGATGGGGCAACTTGGGGACCACCTCTACATGCATCTTGTGATTCAACTCCTCGTAATTTAAAGTCACATATGTTGTACACAGGTAATCCCGGTCCGGAGATTATAATCCAATTGTACCCCCTTACAATATTCAAGGGTAACCAAAGTAATTGGGCTTCCCGAATCAATGAGTGCCTCTGCATTTACTCCATTCACCTGTACCCCAGCCATATAAGGAAACCTACCCTCGGATACCCCTGCCACAACTGTGCTGCCAAAAAACACCTTCTCTCCCATGTCACACTGCATTGGTTCAGACCTGTCCATGCAGTTCCTAGCAATGTGCCCTATTTTTAAGCATATATAGCATTTATATGTGGAATGATCAGGGGTCCCCTTATTCATTCTAATTGATCTATTAATGGTCTAGGTCAAGTGTCCCTTCTTCATTCAACTTCATATCTTCTTTCTTTCTTTGGGTTTCCTCTGCTGCAAGGCTCTCTATGGCCGACACTCTGTGGGCTCCGAGCCAGTTCTTCTGCTGCCATTTGTCATTTGGACAACATGCCCCACATGTCAACCTGTTCCTATCCAGTTTTAAATAACCTTAGCACAACCGGCAGATGTGTTAAAGTGTTAATTTTGCAGATGACACAAAACTAGGAGGAGTGGCAAGCACTGTTGCAGCAGCAAAGGTCATTCAAAATGATCTAGACAAGATTCAGAACTGGGCAGGCACTGGCAAATTACAGTTAATAGAGAAAAGTAAGGTACTGCACGCAGGCAATAAAAATGTGCATTTTAAATATCATATGGGAGATACTGAAATTGAATAAGGAATCTATGAAAAAGACCTAGGAGTTTATATTGACTCAGAAATGTCTTCGTCTAGACAATGTGGGGAAGCTATAAAAAGGACAAGAACATGCTTGAAGAGCCACCCTCGGGAGACACGCCATACTCGCGAGACACACCGCCCTTTTTACGCACCAAGAACCAAACAGTGAAGTTAGACTGTAGATATCAAGTTCTCTTCACTCTCAAGGTGTTTCTCATTGCGTAACATTAACATGTTTTTTTTCTTCTTAAAAAAATAATAGGAGTTCATTAAAGAATAGACGAAAGGCTTTGAAAACGAGGTCCAATTCGTCATGTTCTAGGACATGTAGTCATAGCAGGGACACGTGTTCTAGTATCCCCAGGGTCGGGTCCATTCTAATTGGAAGCGAGAGCGTGGAGAAGTACAGGCATGGAAAAGCACAGAGCAGTTAAAAGCAGTAAGGAGAAATTACATCTTTAATTGCTTTAATCAGAAAACACACTAAATTGGGAAAACACTGCAGCTTAAAGTCTAACAGCTTTCGTGCATATTTACATTGTGTATCTAGGGTTTATGTCACAACTGTGTCCTCACCAATTACCATTAAAGAAAATACCCATTATAGCTCATAATGTAATTAATTATTAACCACTATAAACACAATACCTCAATAAGAACTAGCAATTCTGGCTTAATTATCCCTAGATTCATGATGAAGAAAGATTAACAATTATTATTATTATGTATGTTTAAGTATTTCAAATGAATCATAAATGTGTATTTGTTATAAGACAAAAATAAACCTAACAATCCAAATTAGTACATTTATACATATTCTCAAAGGAAGAAGAATAAAGGTAGGGTTCATAGTTAAAAACATATGTATAAAGAAGAAACAAATTAAAACATTCAAGGAAAAGTAATGCATTGTTAAATGTTCATACTGAATCCTTGATGTGCTCTCTGGTCATAGAGTTCTGCATTAGTGAAGCAGTCTTAATAGTTCATCATGCATTGTTCGGTTCAGTCACACAGTACTTATACATGTGCCAGCTTCCACATGGCTAAGTATGCATGTGACAATATAAATATCATGGCTTCAGTTCAGTTACTTGTAAACACACAATATAAGTTTGATACTTATTCTGTTGGTGCGATGTTTAAAACAAAGTCTTCTTAACATGGCAGTCCTCTCTGTATAAGTTAGCTGTGCAGCAGCACAGTGCAGTATCTCTGTATGAAGTTTGTAGGAAAAAGCTTTTGTCGTTCCTGAGGCATTCCACCTTCTCTGGGACAACTTTGAAGATTACATCATTGCATCTTTGTTGAAGAACTTCAGAGTTTGATGAGTTGAGAGTGATGAGACTGAAGAAAGAGTGAATCCAGAGAGAGCCCAGAGAGTAGAAGAAGAGAGTCCAGACAGCAAGAGTGAAAATCCTTGTATTAGTTTAAATAACACAATGTATAGGCGTTCCCTTGTACTGTAAACAAATCCTTGTCAGTCCTTCCATTGGTTCACAGTATTTGATAGACTGTTGCGTGTCACACAAAAAGGGTGTGTTAGAAATGGAACTTATCCACCTATTTCGTTATCAAAGGATTTTACATTTATCATTTAAATCTCCTATTCAGTATAACTTTAGTTACATTCATTGGACAAATTTCAGTTTCATTCTCTACAAAATTACGATTACAAGCATACAAAACACATCATAAGGCAATCAAAGGGTAATATTTAAAAATAGTTATTAGTTTATAATATTCATTTGAAACACAATAAACATGTCAGATTTATTGGGAAACTTACTTAAAATAACTATTAAATTTGTGTCCACAAGTTATGTAATTAAAAATGATTCTTAAAGCACTTTAACTAACTTTTAACACAATAATGGTACAACTGCATTGTAGTTTGACAAGCTTTATGACACCTTAGGAGACAATCAGATAGCCTTTGGAAGATGAGCTTCAAAGAGTTAACACAGTCTGTAGCTTGTGCCTTATCTAAATCAGCTTTCAAGTAACAACCCATTCCCCACAGCATGACACAAAGACAAGAGTCTGAATTAAATATCTGGAAAATGCTTTAAACTAGAAAGGAAGGGGGGAGAAATAAACAGAAAAAAGAAGGAAGACTCAGGTAAGACAGCCATTAAATGTATTTATCTAAATGGTAGAAGTATCAGAAACAAAATGTTAGAACTTGAAGCTACTGCACTAACAAGTAATTATGATGTGATAGGTGTTACAGAAACGTAATTGTCTGAGAGTGATCGAGACGAATATAATATTTGGGGGGTATGTACTTGTGGCAGGAAATGGCGTTGTGGTGACGTCTGGCCAGAAGCCGGAAAAATAACACGAAGGTAGGTAGCTGCAATTCAAAGGACGCGGCGTGCGCCACTTATTAAACAACACAAATAAATAAAATATTTAAACAAAAAGACACTGCTCACTGAGCAAAATAAAAAGGGTTAACAAAAACAAATCACGAACACAAAAATACAAATAAGATCCAGGTCAGGCTGGGCAATCGCCTTCACTAATCCTAAATCTTTCTTTTAAGTTAATCTCTCTCCTCTCGCTCTCCCGTTCTCCCGTTCTCCACCTCCGAACACCCACCCCAAGTGTAGAGAGCTGCAGGTATTTATGCAGGTGACCATCTCCCGATTAGCAACAAATTAATCACTTAATTAATTCGGGAGATGGCCACCTTGAAGATTACATCATCAATAATAGGAGCATGCTATAGACCGCCAAATTCAGACGCTGAGCAAAATAATCTGTTACACAATGACATTAGAAATGCGTGTAGCAAAGAAGAAGCCATACTCATGGGGGATTTCAACTTCCCCCATATAAAATGGGAAAATTCAGTGGGGAGCACGACGGACGAAATTGAAATGGTGGAAATGACAAATGATTGCTTCCTAACGCAATTTGTCAAGGCACCAACTACAGGGGAGGCATGCCTTGATTTAGCCTTTTCAAATAATGAAGACAGAATAACTAAAACAGAGGTCAGAGAACCACTAGCAAACTCATACCACAACATGATCTCATTTGAAGTGATTTTTACAACCCAAAAAGTAATGATTAAAGCTAAGGTTTACAATTTTAGAAAGGCAAACTATGAAGGTATGAAACAGAGACTAACAGAAGTTGATTGGAGTAAAATAGAGAAAATATCCACAGAAAAAGTTTGGCTGTTTTATAAAAATGTAGTACTAGAGGCTCAAAATAATTACATCCCTAAAGTAGTCAAACCTAAATGTAAAACTAAATTGCAAAATGGTTTAATAGATCCATTTTTTAAAACAAATCAGCGAAAAAAGACAGAGCATTAAAAAGGGACCAAAAACAAAGTACACAGAAAGAGTACACGGAACTGCAAACACAAGTCAAAAAGGAAGTTAAAAAGGCCAAGAGAGAAATAGAAATTAACATTGCTAAGGGGGCTAAAACCAATTCCAAAATGTTTTTCCAATATTACAACAGCAAGAGAATATTCAAAGAGGCGGTTAAATGTCTAAGAGGAACAAATGGCAAAATCAAAGATGAAGAAGAAAATAGCAAATATATAAAATGATTATTTTTCACAAGCTTTACAAAGGAGAATACAGACAACATGCACCACATGTCAACCTGTTCCTATCCAGTTTTAAATAACTTCAGCAGAACCGATGCAGAAGTGTTAAAGGGACTAGGAGCTCTTAAAATAAACAAATGCCCTAGGCTGGATGAGATCCTCCCAATAGTACTAAAATAAATGAAAGTTATTTACAAACCGCTAACCAAGATCATGCAACAGTCTCTTGACAGAGGGGTTGTACTGACAAACTGGAAAATTGCAAACGTAATACCAATCCACAAAAAGGGAAACAAAACCAAACCAAGTAACTACAGACCAATAAGCCTGACTTCTATTATATAGTAGAGGTTTCAAGGGTTGTGTTGTGGATGGACGTTATGTGCCTGCAAGGTTTCTTTCTTTTTTGACTGCCAGGACCAAGGACAGCAATGTCAAGGATTCCACAGAGGCAGAACCATGGACAGTGCAAACTTCCAGACTGCAACAGAACAGCCACCCCTGTCTCCAGGTGTAATCAAGACAAATCTGCAGACAGGTGATAACAATCAGTCTGCTCTATTTAACCATGCCCTGGGCTTTCTTTGTTGTCTTTTGTGATCCTGGCAGGTGAAGGAATAGGAGAGCATTGGAGAGGTTTGGAGAAAGGAAAGGAAAGGAAAGAAAGGAAAGGAAAGGAAAAGAAAATATACTAAGGAATTGAACCCCCCACGCTGAACTAGGACTGGATTGGAGAACCCGAACAGCACTTGGACAACACTTCTGGACGAAAACTACCCCTGGTAATGAACCCTGGCCTGAACTGACAAAGAGACTAAAAGACCTCCGACTGCCGGCTGATTGATTGTTTTGTTTCGTTTATAAAGAACACTGCCAAAGTCTGTTAACATAAACAGGTTTTAAAGATTACTTGCTCTTGTGTGGTTTTGTGTGAAATCCCCACCTTGTGAAGAACCCGCCCCAGGAAACGTTTACAATATGTAAACTTATGGAAACTACAATAAGATTCAAAATGGAAAATTACACCGTGTAACAATTTATTTTATTTATTTTTTTGTTCCTGGGTAGTAAGTGTTATTTCCTAATTGCTTATGTCTCAAAAGTATAGAAAATGGCTATTATTCCCCACAAACTTTGCTTTTGTGAGCAGGACAGTGATATTTCAAAATATCACTATTTCCAATGGGAAAACGGGCAAATGTGTGTCTTTTCGTTCACATAAAGTCAGAAAAAAACAACATATGAATCCAAATTAACATGTATTTATACTAAAATAATACAAAAATGACTACAAAAGATTTAGAAGTGAGTAGTTTTTTGAGATTTACGATTATACTGTAAATCACTTTCGTAAATATTACTTTAGTATAAATACATGTTAATTTGGATTCATAAGTTGTTTTTTTCTGACTTTATGTGAACGAAAAGACACACATTTGCCCGTTTTCCCATTACAAATAGTGATATTTTGAAATATCACTGTCCTGGTCACAAAAGCAAAGTTTGTGGGGAATAATAGCCATTTTCTATACTTTTGAGGCATAAGCAATTAGGAAATAACACTTACTACCCAGGATCACAAATTGTGTTACATAGTGTTATCTATATGGTAACAGTATCCTGGGAGACAGTCAACATGGTTTTAGGAAAGGGAGATCATGTCTAACTAACCTGCTTGATTTTTTTGAGGAGGCAACATCGATAATGGATAATTGCAAAGCATATGACATGATTTATTTAGATTTCCAGAAAGCTTTTGACAAAGTCCCGCATAAAAGATTAATTCTCAAACTGAACACAGTAGGGATTCAAGGAAATACATGTGCATGGATTATGGAGTGGTTAACATGTAGAAAACAGAAAGTACTGATTATACAATAAACCTCAAAATGGAGAGAGGTAACCAGTGGAGTACCACAGGGATCAGTATTAGGTCCTCTGCTATTCCTAATCTACATAAATTATTAGTTTCTGGTATAGTAAGCAAACATGTTAAATTTGCAGATGACACAAAAATAGGAGGAGTGATGTAGCAGCAAAGGTCATTGAAAATGATTTAGACAAGATTCAAAACTGGGTAGACACATGGTAAATGACATTTGACAGAAAAAAGTATAAGGTACTGCAAGCAGGCAATAATAAATGTGCATTATAAATATCATATGGGAGATACTGAAATTGAAGTAGGAATCTATGAAAAAGACCTAGGAGTTTATGTTGAACTATAAGACCCCATCTTGAATATTGTGTTCAGTTCTGGTCACCTCACTACAAAAAGGATTATTGATTAGATACATATAAAGAAAATGAGAGCTAATTTTAAAAAAAAATCACAATTTAGATTTAGAAAGACACAGATCACCAAGTAAGATTTTGGTAGTTTCAAATGTGTCATTGTAACAAAGAAGTCCCCAGTCCCAATCATGCTCATAACCCCTCACCTCCAAGCTAGTGCCAGTGGAAGCTCATACTGTAGTTATGGAGATGCACAAGCTAGGAACATGCCAGGAAGTGGACCAGATTTCTGTCCCACGACACAACACTCAAATGAATTAAATGTAATACAATGATTACATTAAACACATGCTGTATGGAGACGCATCCATTAAAATCAATATTATACGGGGTGATTAGAAAGCAAGTTTACCACATCAGTGTGTTGTGTTGATGTGGTAAATGTACTTTCTAATCACTGTGTGTGTGTGTGTGTGTTACACTCGTAGTCAGGATTCGGTCACTCACCAACAAAAATAACCATTTCGCGATTTGGGCATTTACAAATGATCAAAGAACGAAATGAAATGAAATTATTTCAATCAAATTGCAAAATGGAAAATATCAAACAAGCAAAGAATGAAATACAAAAGAAGAGACAGCTTCTTCAGTCTTAGTAAAGCGATCTAATCAAATTGTGAAATGCGCTTTGAGCAAACCTACAGTTCCCAAACAGATTGTGAAGATGCTGCTCAATCTGTGAATAGCAATTATTTTTCATCAAGTGAAATACAAACATTTTAATACAATATTTTTTATTGAGTGAACATAAAACCAGGGCATTCTATTTATGAGATACATGTCACTGAGTCATTATGAATGTATTTATTATGTATGCAGGAATTAACCCATTGAGATGTGGCCTCATTTGCAAGGGGTCGTGGTCAGCAATTTAGGAGAACAGTGACCTCAAACATTAAGCTTCACGGGAGTTTGAAATAACATTTGCAATGTTCTTGCTTTCAAGGAGAAAACTAACAACTAAAAATGAATTTAAACTGAAAAATCAAACGTCAATCCATGTTTGTCTAATCAGTTTTTTAAGCGAAAGAAAGAAGTATGCAAATGTTTATCATCTTCTCATAAATCACAGGAAGGGGTGAACTATCACTTCTTAGAAAACAGGTTTTGCAGACCTGATCAGCTCCACAGTGCCTCGTCAGTGGAATAAAGATAGAAACTGCTTTTTGACAACAAAACAAAAACCTTCTTAAATGTTTTTATTTTAGATGATGACAACTTTGGTCAATGAACATTTTCAAAATGAACCATATGGAGAGCTCCACTAAACTATTGAGCCTCATTTTAAAACACTGTTTTGATTAGATACATATAAAGAAAATGAGAGCTAATTTAAAAAAAAAAATCACAATTTAGATTTAGAAAGACACAGATCACTAAGTAAGATTTTGGTAGTTTCAAATGTGTCATTGTAACAAAGAAGTCCCCAGTCCCAATCATGCTCATAACCCCTCACCTCCAAGCTAGTGCCAGTGGAAGCTCATACTGTTACTTTTTTCTCTAGATCAATCCTCAGAGAATGCAAAGTTGAAGAAATAGCCAGTTTGGATAGAACTATGTGGCACTTTAGCCTCACTAAAGTGGCCATAAGCAATGCTTGAATGCATGGCAAATGCAACTTCAAAAAACTACCAAAAATCCACAATCCCTGGATACAATAATAATTTGCTTGATGCTTGTAGATCTCATTAACATCTACCCAAAGATGTCTATGGGTGAGTCCCCCAACACAACTTATTACTGCCTAACCTTGGTACAAATAGGAAAAAATCTAATTTCAAGGGGTTTAATGACCAGAGGTGGGACTCTGGTCATTAAAACCAAAAGTTTTTCACAGAATTTGGAAGACTGGTACCTAAGGGTCTTACAGCAATACTTTCATTTTAGGACCCACATCCCCTACAGGGTAAAGGGTTCGTCTGAAGTTCGAATAAAACTTGTAAGTTACTCCTTGTCTGGCAATTTTCCAGAAGTGAGTAGGGTGCTCCTAATATTTTTGTTCTGAAAAGCCCTGTACAATATGAGTAGAATGAGGTGCTACACATGATGGTAGCATCTAAATTGCACCCAGGGTAATTTTTCTGGTTATGGTCCCTTTCTCACCTTAGGTTGACCTTTGCAAGGCCACAGGTAAAATTAAAGGAGAAATTAAATAAATAATAATGGCTATGATTTCTGAACTCAGTATGTCTGAGAACCTCCAGGTGAATTTTTGTAGAAAAATCTGAGACAGACGGGTCAGCAAGTTGACTTGAAATCTGCAGCTTTTTAAGAGTCAGGAACAATTACAATGGTCAAATAAACTAATTATTTGCTCAATTAAGGGTTTCATTAAGTAACTGAGAGCCCTAAAGATACTGCGGTGTTGTGTTATTTTTAAGTAAGTGGTAAAAAGTGGTACTCAGCACACTGCGCTTGCTCACACATTACTAATCAAAATAGAGATTAGATAAAGGGGCATGCAAAACAGAAAAAGGAGGCATTTTTTTACACAGAGAATTGTGATGGTCTGGAACCAACTCCCCAGTAATGTTGTGACGTGAACCAGGGTTACGGTAAGTAACCCAACATTCCCTTTCAATTTGAAGATGACCACTATGGCATTAGGTATGGAATAATGTATACCAGAAACATTGCGAGGAAGAAGGAACAGCAGCATATGAGGGGCGCTCAACACTATCTAGCCCAGAGGTTAGCGGTGTGAACCTACACCCTCAAGGACTCTTGTGCCTACAGAACAAGGCAGGGTCTACCACATTAATCCACAGTAGAACCTGGAGAAAGTAAGCGGCATAGCCCAGCTAGTTGCAGTACAAATATCAGACACTGAGGCACCTTTGAAAAGGGCCCAAGATGTAGCCAACCCTCTAGTGGAGTGTGCGGCTACCCTACCAGGAGGGGGAAAGCTAGCACTATTATACACAGTCGAGACTGTCCACAATCCAATGAGACAGATGCTGCTTAGGGAGGGGCTCTCCTAGGTGTTCAGTGACAGACAAAGAGCTGGTCAGATTGACACAGAGCTCTTGTCCTATGCACGTAGCATCTCAATGCCCGCACTGGGCAGAGGAAATTCAATCTCTCATCCTCCGTTGAAGCAAACGGAGGTGGATGGAAGGACCCCAGTTCCACAGATTGATTAATGTGGAAGGCTGTAATCACCTTGGGGAGGAAAGCAAGGTTGCTGCACAGAGACACCATGCTGCCATCCTCCCAAATACACATGCATGAGCTGTGCACGGGCAGCGCCTGCAGCTAACTGACCCGCTTAGTGGAGGTGATCACCAAGAGGAAGACTATCTTCATAGACAAGTACTTCAGCTCTGTCGAGCTCAAACGGGGCCTTCGTGAGAGCCTCTAGTACAATATTAAGGATCCATTCTGGGACAACAGTCCTCCTAGGGCGTAATCGCTGCGCACCTTTAAGAATTGACAACCACTTTGTGGCGGATTCCGCGTGGTCTTAGTGCCTGCTCTCCACCAGCCTACCTCATACATGTGTCTGTCAATGCCACAATACAGTGTATGGCGAAAAACCCGCTTTTCGGTTTGCCCGATGATCTTGCAGATGTGTTCTTTCAAAGGCCCAGCAGGGGGCGCACACTGGCTGTGTCGCTGATAAGAGCTCAGTCCATGGCGGGAATACCTATGCTTTGAATCCCCCCCCATGCTTCAAGACCAATTCCCTTACTTCCTGTAAGAATCATCTGCCTTATCACTAGTTGGCTTCTTATCCCTTCATGGCTGTGTTTTTGGTTTCCCCTGTACTGCTTTCCTCTAGATCGTCACAGAGAGAAACGGTATTCACTTATTTCAAAGCACTTGTCAGGGGAAGCTGAAGCTGCTGACACCAGGATAGCAAAGCTATTTAATCAGTCAAAAACACTGATAGGTAAACAGCCAATGAGAGCGCCTCACGAAAAAATAACAAGAGCGATGCCTCTTGAATCCACAAGCGTGCATCGCTGAAAACACCAATTACATTCATACCCAACCTGTAAAGTATTCAAGCCAGATGTGTTTAATAAGTGAAATCTTGGGTTTTTTATTACACCAGCCATACCCCAGGCTCCGTTCTCCAGATAAAACCTTTTTCATCTCCACTCCCGTCTTCCGCCCTTTGACCTCTCTAGTATACCTTGCTTAAAGCCGTAACACCCCCAATACTCTACATTCCTCCCCCTTTAAGTATTTATCAACCCCTATATAGTATTTTTTTTTTTTTTTAAACAAAACACTATTATTAATAACAACATGTAGAACAAGAACACAAACAATCCCTGATCCCACTATAAGGACAGGGGTGGACTACCCTGTTCCTCCAGACAATTATGAGGAATTATTCTGCCCTCTCTTCCGTAACTGCCCATAACTATATGGTTTTAGCTTTTACTAGTCCATCAGTACCCGAGGCTTTGGGATACGACTAGAGCGATGCAAAGGGGCTGTGTCTTCTGTTTGGTCCCCCACTGCAATGTCTTGATTCTTAGAAGTGTCTTCTAGAATCTCCTGTTCTTCTTCATTGTTTGCAAGCTGATCCTGTGTCTTTGTCCTTGAGTCACCCTGCTCCACACTGGGCTGGTCAGACACAGTGTCCTCTACTTCTAGTTGGGGACTGTCAGGCTGCGGCATGTCTGTCTCAGGTTCTTTAGGAAAACCCCTGCGGACATGGTCCACATGTCTCCGGCAGGCTCTACCATCTTGCAATTTTACAACGTATGACACTGGACTGTTTGCTTATGGTGCCTGACAACCACTGCGGCCCTGTGCCAAAGTTGCGAGCAAACACACTGTCCCCCACCTTAAAGAACCGTTGTCTGGTGTGTATATCATGATTTGCTTTCTGTTGCGCCTGTTTCTGCTCGACCCGGGCTCTCTCTGGGTATAGCAAATCCAGGTGGGTGCGAAGTTTCCGTCCCATCAGGAGCTCCGCTGGTGATTTACCTGTGGTGGCTTGGGGCGTCACCCTGTACTTGAAAAGAAACCTGATCAGTTTCGACTCCATATTCCCCTTTTCCATTTTCTTTAATCCTTCCTTGATTGTCTGAACTGCCCTCTCTGCTAACCCGTTAGAGGAGGGGTGATAAGGGGATGTTTTAATGTGCTTAATGCCATTTTGGTCCATAAACTGCCTGAATAGTTCTCCCACAAACTGTGGTCCATTGTCGGAAACAACGGATTCTGGCAGTCCTAAAGCAGCAAAAGTGACTCTGAGTCTGTCAATAGTAGCCTCAGCTGTGGACGAGGTCATCGGATGGACCTCTATCCACTTGGAATACACATCCACTATCACCAGGAGCATTTTTCCATTAGCAGGACCAGCATAATCCACATGAATTCTTTCCCATGGTTTTTCTGGCCATTTCCAGGGATGTAGCGGTGCCTCTGGAGGGGCGTGCCGATTTGCTTGGCATCTGGTACATTCCCGGACCTTCTTTTCTAATTCCCGGTACATTTTCGGCCACCGCACATAGCTCTGTGCCAAACACTTCATGCGCACTATCCCTGGGTGTGCCTCATGCAGTAATTTTAGGACTTGCGGTCTCATTGTAGGTGGAATGATGACACGTGCTCCCCACAGGAGACAACCTTCCACGATGCTTATTTCTTGTTTCCTGCTAAAATAAGGCTTGGTTTCACTATTTGGCAACCCCACCCAACCATTTGTAACCATTCGGCATATCCTTGATAACACTGGGCCTCTTTCGGTAGCCTTGCGGACCTGTTTTGCATCTAACGGGGACGTTGAGAGCCATTCCAATAAAAGAACTGTTTCGGTTGGCATTGGCACTTTTTGTGGGCCTTCTGGTAAAGGAAGTCTGCTCAGTGCATCTGCGTTGCCAAGGTCCTCCCCCGGTTTATATCGGAAACTGTAGTCATATGCAGCCAACGTTAGAGCCCAGCGCTGAATTCTAGCCGAGGCCATTGGGGGTATTGGTTTATTTTCATTGAACAAGCTCTGGAGAGGCTTGTGATCTGAATTTATTGTAAAATGTCTGCCCAGCAGATAGCAATGGAACCTTTTTACGCCAAAAATAACAGCCAGCCCTTCCTTCTCCAGTTGAGAATACTTTTTCTCGGCAGGTGCCAAAGAGCGCGATGCATAGCTGATGGCCTCTCTGAACCATCCGCTCCCAATCCATAAGGTGAAGCGTCACACGATAACACCAGGGCTTTCTTACAACCAAAGTGCACCAGTACGTCTGAAGACTGCAGCAGAGCCTTTGCCTGCGTAAATGCCTTTGTCTGCTCCAAACCCCAATGCCACCGGACCTGTTTCTGCAACAGTTTATGCAATGGTGCTAAGACTGTGGACAGATTTGGCTAGAACCGTCCATAATAGTTGAGCAGGCCAAGAAAGGATTTTAGCTCAGTAACAGATTTTGGGGCTGAATCTTCTGATATGGCTCTCACTTTCTCTTCCACGGGACGTAGACCGGCTGCGTCTATCTTATGTCCCAAATAGATGACTTCAGGAGCCTGGAAAACACACTTGTCTTTTTTTTAGACGCATTCCTGACTGTGAGAGCCTGTGTAACACTTCATCTAAATTTGCAAGATGTTCCTGTTTAGTTCTGCCTGTAATGAGAATGTCATCAAGGTACACACACACCCTGTATGCCCTGTAAGAGCGAATCCATTATTCTTTGAAAAATGCCAGGTGCTGCTGACACTCCAAAAGGCAAGCGGTTATAGCAAAACAGTCCCCGATGTGTGTTAATGGTCACATAAGGTTTGGATCCTTTGTCTAGTAGAATTTGCAGGTAAGCGTTACTCAAATCAATTTTTGTAAATTTCTGTCTTCCTGCGAGCGTAGCGTAAAGATCTTCAATCCTTGGAATGGGGTATGTGTCTATCCTTGCCGCTTGGTTAACTGTGACCTTGTAGTCCCCACATATACGTACACTGCCGTCTGCTTTTAGGATTGGTACTACTGGGGCTGCCCACTCAGAAAACTGTACTGGTTCAATAACCCCTTCTGCTATCAATTGGTCCAGTTCTTGATCCACTTTGTCTTTCATGGCGTATGGGACTGGTGTCGGTTTGAAAAAACGTGGCTTAGCTACTGGGTCCACGTGAATTTTTCCTGTCGTTCCCCTGAGTGTGCCTAAGCCACTCTGAAAGAGTTTGCTATGCTTCTCCACCAATGTTTGGTATCCTGCAGCTTGTGTCCAAAATAGCTCTGTCCAGTTTAGTTTCAACTGTTTTAACCAGTCCCGACCCAGTAGACTGGGGCCTTCCCCTTTAACTACAGTGAGTCGTAAACGTAGCTCTTGTCCTTGGTATTTAACCAAAACGCTAATGGACCCCAGTATTGGAACTTGTTCCCCTGTATAGGTGCGTAGAACCACATCAGATGTGGTAAGTTCAGGTGTATTGTCCAAAGGCCAGTTTCTGTTGTAAGTTGATTCACTAATTATTGATACTGAAGCTCCAGTATCTAACCTCCATGGTGGTTACTTGGTCATTTATAATAACCTGTACAGTGATTGGCTTTTCCCTCTGCTGCCTGCTTCTTACACTGAACATTGTACACACTTCACTTTCCTCCTCCACTACGTGCATTGATTCCTCCTTCCTGGGCTGTTTCCGTGTATCTTTCTTTTTACTAAGACAGACTCTGGCAACATGGCCATGCTTTTTACAGGAGTAACACTCAGCATCTTTAAAATTACAGACATCAGGTGAGTGCTTACCCCCACATCTATAACATGACAATTTGCGCTGGTTCTCTGAGTAACTGGTCTGTCTTCCTGATTTATTGTATGAAATCTCATTGACAGTACCTGTGCTTTCCAGTAGAATGCCGCTTGTTGTAGCCTGTAGATCGGAAGTATTTTTTGCTGCAATTTCCATCCCTTGCGCAATATCCAGTGCCTTTCTGTAATCCAGCGTCGACTCTGACAGTAATCGGCGTTGTATGCGTTCGTCGTTAATTCCACACACTAGGCTGTCTTTCAAACGGTCATTCAATGTGTCTCCGAAATACTCGCAATACTCTGAAAGCGCGCGGATTTCCGCTACCAACCCAGCTACAGATATGCCTGGTTTGCAGCTATCAAATTTAAATCTCTGTACTAGGGCTGATGGTTTCGGATCTGTAAGAGCTGTCACAAGCTCGGCAAATGTTTTTTCACTAGGTTTAAGTGGAGCCACTAAACTTCTCAAAAGGCTATACGTTTTAGCCCTGCATACACTAAGCAAGATTGCACGTTGCTTTTCAGTTTCTTTAATTTCATTTGCGATGAAATACTGGGACAGTCTCTCCGTATACTGAATCCAGTCCTCTTGTTCTGCCTTATACTCTTCAATTTTGCCGTATGCCGCATTCTGGGTTTTTTTTTTTTTTTTGTTTTTTTTTTTTCAGGACACGTGTGCTTTATTTTACAGCAGGAAACAGAAACCTGTGGAAACGACACTTCTACAGGATTTATGTTATGTCTTTTCTGTCACGTAGCTTTTTTTTTTTTTTACCTTGGAAACCCTCGGAGCAGTTTTATCCTCGTCGCCAATGTAAAGTATTCAAGCCATATGTGTTTAATAAGTGAAATCTTGGGTTTTTTATTACACCAGCCATACCCCAGGCTCCGTTCTCCAGATAAAACCTTTTTCATCTCCATTCCCGCCTTCCGCCCCTTGACCTCTCTAGTATACCTGTAGCCGTAACACCCCCAATACTCTACACAACCAAAAAACAGCAACAATACAAAATAAAAGTTCAGATGTTGTGTTGTGTTTAGTTGTATTATTTATGAGTTAGTAGTGTTTGCATTTACAGAAATCAACGACTGAGCCCCCCTCTGGGACTTCTATTTGTGTTCAAATAGATAGTACTGCAGAATCACTGTATAGTCTGCAAGATATTATGTGTAGACGGTAGATTGCATTACTGTAGTATTGCGTGATGAGAATTGGCGTTTATCTGCAATGCAATGCTTGACTGAATACCTGCAGCGATGCAGAGGAACGCGGCTTTGATATAGTTAATATCTTTTTTTTTTTTTTTTAATTATAGAAAATGCACGTTTTATTGGACGTGTTGACATCATGCCATACATCGAGTCCTGCCTCCAATGCCCTTCTTCCCCTTCCCAGCATCAGGAGGTGATGGGAAAGGCAGACACAGTGTCAGCGAGCAACCGAGAGGGTGAGAGGAGAGGACGGCTCCATTAAACTGCACTCAGAAAAGAACACCAATACAGATCGGCGCATAATAAATCCCCGCAGCTCACAGGTATGGAGAGCTTGCTGGAAAACCCTATGAAAGCTGTCCTTTACCTCAAAGAGCTCACTACCATCGTGCAAAACCAACAGAGTCTGATACAAACGCAAAGGCAGCGGATAGACGAATTGGAGAGGAAGGTGGAGGAGCTGATCGGCGAGAACCGGAATCTTAAAGACAAGCCCCAGCCACAACCCGAGCCCCAACCCCAACCCCACCACAACCATCACCACCCTTCTCAGCGCAGCAGCAGCCCGCAGCCGCCAGCTAACCTGCATCAGCACACGGCGAGTAAAGCCACTGCTGCCGGCTCGACCCCCCTTGCAGCGCAGCCTCATCCAAAGCAGCAGCCGCAGATCCCACCTCAGCAGTCCCAAACTGTGCCACAAACACAGCCACAGCAGCAACTGCATCTGGTCTCCGCTTCTCCTCCGACCCCACCGTCCCCGCAGTCTCCGCAGCCGAACCAAGCGAGCTTGGAGCCGGCGGAGGCGGAGAAGAAAAGCCCGTGCTGCAAGTCTTTGGTCCCGCAGAAGTCCGCAGCGATCTGCCGGGCAGTGGTCCTCGGGAGGAAGTCAAAGTGAGTGTTGCTTATCGGGGTTTAAATATCGGGTCGACGTGTATACAATTGCCGTTTCTGTTGGTTGTCTCTAGGCGTAAAATAGGGTATATTATTATTATTATTATTATTATTATTATTATTATTATTATTATTATTGAGTTGCAATGTCGTTGATATTTGTTAGAGGACAGTAGTGCTGGTTTTAAGGGAAAGGTTAATGCTTGGTTCCTTTTCTATGCTCGATTTATTCACAGCAGGTGCAACCGCTGCTCTAACATTGACACTGTTGACAATTCATAGTCTTGACATTTGTAAGACAACCTGCCTTTATGCTTCTGTAAAGCAGAATCCTATCTTTCTAATGTTTTAAACGTTGTTTTAAATATAATAATAATAATAATAATAATAATAATAATAATAATAATAATAATAATAATGGCGTGTAGTAGGCTGAGTATCGTTGTTTAATGTTTACATTTTACAAAGGCTGAATAAAATATGCCGTGCTGGTGCACTGTTTCGTTTCAGGGATTCAGGGCACGATGTATGTGTTGTATGCTTTCATTAGACCAATACCTTGGGGTCTGTGTTTGAATCATAATCGGATTATCTTTGAAGTCATAAATACAAACATGATTGTGTGGGTTTGAGATGTGTGTGCCTGGGTTTGATGTGTGTGTGTGTGTGCGTGTACGTGTGGGTCTGTCAAGTTGAAGGTGTTTGGTGTGTTGTGTGTGTGTGTGTGTGTGTGTGTGTCTGGGTTTGAGAGATGTCTGTGTCTGTCTGTGTGTGTGTGTGTGTGTGTGTATGGGTCTCCAGTGTTTGTGTTGATTTTTGTGATTTCTATTCAAGTATTTGTTAGGAGAGAGAGGGCGCTGCTGCTCCACTTGCTGGATGGAGATGTCGTCATGGTTACCTACCTATCCTGTGTTATTGGTCACTGGGCCTGCTTGTGCTGCTGGCGTGTGTGTGTTTGTGTGTGTGCGCGCGTGTGGGTCTGTCAGGTAAGAGATGTTTGGTGTGCGTGTGGGTCTGTCAGGTAGAAGATGTTTGGTGTGTTGTGTGTGCGTGTGGGTCTTTCAGGTAGATGTTTGTTGTGTTGCATGTGTGCGTGTGGGTCTGTCAGGTAGAAGGTGTTTGGTGTGTGTGTGTGTGCGCGTGCATGGGTCTGTCAGGTAGAAGGTGTTTGGTGTGTGTGTGTGTGTGTGTGTGTGTGGGTCTGTCAGGTAGAAGGTGTTTGGTGTGTGTGTGTGTGTGTGTGTGCGGGTCTGTCAGGTAGAAGGTGTTTGGTGTGTGTGTGTTTCCTGTCCTACTTAGCCCTTCAAGTGAGCTCTAATCTGCTGCATCTAAAAAAAGATCATTAAAAACAGAAAAAGACAAACTGAGACCATTCCTGAGCCAGAATCACATGGGAAACTAAGCAGAAACGATGTCTTCTGGTCTTTGTTGTTTTTGAATATCCGGTTGTGTGATTGGTAATGGAATCGCATGTATTGCAGTGAGCCTTGGTTACATTGCTCTCTCTCCCTTCACATGGCAGGCTCCCTGCATTCCCTTGCATTGATGCTCCACGGGCCGTACGTTGAACAAACGCTTGCAAACACAAACGGAATTGCTTTCTAATGATCTTTAATTTCATGGTGCAGTAGTTTTTCCACACTTCAGCAATCCAGACGCCAGTGTCTATAACAGCTGCATTGATTTATTCTATTTTAAGTGTTATATTGTTTCAAAATAGGACCCAAAGATCACTGGCAAGACAATAAGGGGCTTGTGAAAACATGGTCATGCCTTTGCTTCAGAAATTCAGCTCTAAGAAGTGATTAGAAATACATGTTTGCTGAATGGTATGTAAGTAGAAACACCAAGAGAGATGCTCTATACTGTAACACACACTCGAGTGCTAAATAGGAAAGGACATGTTCCGACTTTATAGATGATACAAAGAGCGCCCCTCACTTGTCTTCCCATGCTGGGAGGCCTGTTTCCTGCACTGCGTTGCAAAAATAAGAAAATTATTTGTTTGTGGTACGCGTATGTTAAGGTACAGGGAACATGTCAAATTCATTTTCAATTTGCTTGAACATTATAGAGCTGTAGAGCAATGCAGCTCAGCCGGGGTCGACCGCACCCTCTGTCGGGATTAATGAAATCCATTTCTTATTAAATTATTTTTTTTTAATTGTTTGATGTAGCAACTAAACAACCTCATACTGAAGCGAGGGGCTGGCTCTAAACTCCAGTTTGAAAGTAACAAGCTGTGACTAAACGCATCCTTCAAGATGAAATGAGGGAAAGGGGACTTGTTTTCTGAAGAAGGGATAGAAAACTTGGTGCCCCCAATTCAGAAACTGGACAGGAACTCCCAGTCACACCGGGGCTGAAACCGCTGAGTCAGTCTCCCAGGGTCTCCTGCTTTTTCTTTGCTTTTTTATCATTCCAACGTGAATAAGTCCTGCAGCTGATCTCATGGCATGGGGTTAAGTGAAGGGAGAGGGGAGAGGAGAGGGAGGAGAGGGGGGAGAGGGGAGGGTGGAGAGAGAGAGGGAGAGGGAGAGGGCAGGGAGAATGAGAGGGGAGAAGGGGAGAGGAGACAGAGAGGGGAGAAAGGAGAAGGGAGATTGAGGGAGAGGGAGAGAATAGGTGAAAAGGGACATGGCAATCCTTCTCTCAGAAAAGTGGATTAATGAGGACTGACAGGCTCCATAGTGGCAGTGCAGGGCAGGCCTTGAGCTACTCTCTCTCTCTGCTATTCTCATCTCGAATATTAAACAAATCTTAAAGGGGTTCGAACTAAGGCTTTAGAAAGCACGGTCTTGCCTCTCATCAGCCCCCGCTGTTTTGCTGTTGAGCTGTTTCTTTTTCAGATTTCTTTCAGTTCACTTTGACTCAGGGGAAGCATAGTTTTCCAGTTCTTGTGTTCTATTAACACTAGCTCCGGATGCAGCTCCGGACACAGCTCCAGACGTAGGTGTGCAGCTCCCTGTTACATGTGTATTGAACTTGAACTCTCAGTGCTGCAGGCCTGCTGTATATACAGGTCTAAGAAATAAACTACAACTCCTTTCAAAACAGCAGAGCCTAAACGTGTATACCAATGTGGATATACATGCCTGTGTGTATTTATTTATCTGTATAATATGCTAACACTATTTGTTTAGATATCTTAGGTTAATCTTTCTATAAAGCTGAACATAAGGACATAAGAAAGTTTACAAACAAGAGGAGGCCATTCGGCCCATCTTGCTCGTTTGGTTGTTAGTAGCTTATTGATCCCAGAATCTCATCAAGCAGCTTCTTGAAGGACCCCAGGGTGTCAGCTTCAACAACATTACTGGGGAGTTGGTTCTAGATCCTCACGATTCTCTGTGTAGAAAAGTGCCTCCTATTTTCTGTTCTGAATGCCCCTTTGTCTAATCTTCATTTGTGACCCCTGGTCCTCGTTTCTTTTTTCAGGTCTAAAAAGTCCCTTGGGTCGACATTGTCAATACCTTTTAGAATTTTGAATGCTTGAATCGGGTCGCAGCATAGTCTTCTTTGTTCAAGACTGAATAGATTCAATTTTTTTAGCCTGTCTGCATATGACATGCATTTTAAACCCGGAATAATTCTGGTTGCTCTTCTTTGCACTCATTTTCTAGAGCAGCAATACCCTTTTTGTAGCGAGGTGACCAGAACTGAACACAATATTCAAGATGAGGTCTTACTAGTGTATTGTACAGTTTTAACATTACTTCTCTTGATTTAAATTCAACACTTTTCACAATATATCCGAGCATCTGACTAAGATCTGAGAAATATTAAGACACACTATATATTGCAAAAAGGGCTGCAGTTCAAACTGGTCCGTAAAGTCTAACAATAAGTTAGACCGACTGTAGAAGATAAAGGCACATCTAAGAGGTAAATTATCTTTTAACCTTTGGTTTTAAATAGCAATGCCAGTTTGCAACATGCACCTTGCTTTGTTTTTCATGTCACAGTGTTGGCGCAGAACTGATCTAAGAGAAAACATGAGGTAAAATATAATGGAGCCTTTAGAAATGGATTCACCCACGGTCTCTGCTTAAGCCCATCTTTTTTAATTCAGGTCTCCTCTGCAGTGAGCAGGACATGGATTACAATAAAGAGGAGATGCTGGTAAACCGGCCTGTGCTGTGCCAACAGATCTCCCTTCAAGATATTCAAGCTATATCTTGATCTTTTAACAGTGCAGCCCAGATTAACACCTGAACAGCAGCTCCACACAGTGCTGAGTGGAGACCTGCAACACTGCGGTTTAATGAGCTGATGTTCTTTTAAAGTAATTTAGCTGAGCTCTCCCTCCTACAGAGCCAGAGTTCAAGCAGCATCTTTATTGTAGGTGCTGTCAGGCTCTCAGGCTGGAGCTCTCCATTGGCTCTCTGCGCAAGGGCCTGTGTAGGAGGCTTTTGGCCACACCTCGATCGGAAGCCTGAATCAGGGCCAAATCAAATCCAAACAAGTGCCTTTCAAAATGCTAATCCGGTGTTGAAATGTTAATTAGATGTCAGAAGCATTGCCTTGCAGAGAGACGTGTTCTGCTCGGTGGCTGGCGAATGCATTCGCTATGAGTCCTGCTTTTGTGTTGCTGCTCTGTGACAAAGGTCTGGCATCAGGATATGTGAAGACAGGACCCCTCCTCTAAAGAGCACGGAAAGAGGAGGCCTCCAGGGCTGCTGTAAGTGGCTCTGCTTGTTCTTGCACTGTTACTGAGGTGTGCTGCATTGAAAGGCACTGCCTGAGGCTGGTTTTTAGCATGTCTCAGAAGACATGCGAAATAAACAGTATTCTCTATGTCTTAACAAATACTGCTATCAGAGGATTTCTTAAAAAAACAAACAAATAATCAGTATATAGGTATGTGTACTATTTTGATCTAAAGCTTCCATGCATATAAGAAGGGATACCAAGGCTTTCAAAGAGTGCTGACCAATTCCTTTCCTATTATTGGCACATATATGACATAGATTGCCATCAGAGACCATTATAGTAAAGCCTGAGCTAAGCTCTGCGGCAGCACCATGGGTCGCTTCACTCCCATAACTTTATCTACAAATGAATCTCTGTCACTGCTAATGAATCCCTCTGACACCAATGCCATAACTGCAAAGCAGTGAGTGAGTGAGTGAGCGAGCGAGCGAGCGAGTTAGTTCGTTCCAGAAATGGCCAGCCTGTGTTATTGGCTACACTCCATCACATTGTGAGTAATCAGCCGCTTCCCATCCCTATCCCTTCCGAATCGGATTTTGTTTGATAAAAACAAAACAAAAAACAAAACATTGTAGGTGTTATTATATAACACTGGAACGGTGACTTTGCACACAAAAGGAGCTCCAGTGCCCAGTCCCTCAACACTACTTCCTCACACCACTAGAAGGGCTGCATCCTTTAGATGGGACAGTGTGAGTGCAGGTTCACAGTCTCACAATAGTCACTTCCACCTTGTCTGTATTGTGAAGGCTCAGTCCTGTATTGTGAAGGCTCAGTCCTGTATTGTGAAGACTCAGTCCTGTGCTCAATTTAAGCTCTGTTTATTTTACGCAGCTTTATTTTCCTAAGAGTAACGAAGGCGCACTTTCGACGGGTCGTAACATTTCAATCTCAGAGCCGTGCTGAGACATCAGCAGCTGGTCCTGAAGGCCAACGCCACTCTTTATATTGGATGTCCTGTCCCACATTGTGGAGCTGGGAGTTTTTATTGGAATAACACACAAGTATAGCACATTGATATCTAGAATGCTTTATGAGAAAGTAAGCAACCGTTTCTAAAAGCAAACCCCCTCTGTTAATACTGTACTCATGTGCTGGCATTGATAGTGTACTGCAAGGGCAGTCAGGTGTTGGCAGGTTGTGATCAATGCTTTGAGGAAAACACTTTTTTCAATAATGCTTTCGTTCTCTCTTCCCCCAGAAACGAGACGGTCCTGCACCAGTTCTGCTGTCCGGCCGCTGACTCTGACCAGAAAGCAGATTCTTCCAGCTGTTCCACAAGGTAGGGGTTGGCTTCCTAAACATACGCTGGCTTCCCGTTTTAACCCTGCCCCCCTAGTTCTCAAGTCTGATATTTTCACTGACTAATAATTAAAATTTTGAATGTTTGAATCGGATCACCGTGTAATCTTCTTTATTCAAGACTGAATGGATTCAGTTCTTTCAGCCTGTCTGCATATGACATGCCTTTTAAACCCGTAATAATTCTGGTTGCTCTTCTTTGCACTCTTTCTAGAGCAGCAATATCATTTTTGTAGCGATGTGACCAGAACTGAACACACTATTCTAGATGAGGTCTTACTAATGCATTGTAAAGTTTTAACATTACTTCCCTTGATTTAAATTCAACACTTTTCACAATAAATCCGAGCATCTTGTTGGCCTTTTTTGATAGCTTCCCCACATTGTCTAGATGAAGACATTTCTGAGTCAACATAAACTCCTAGATTCCTTCTTCAATTTCTGTATCGCCCATATGATATTTATAATGCACATTTTTATTTCCTGCGTAAAGTACCTTACACTTTTCTCTATTAAATGTCATTTGCCACGTGTCTGTCCAGTTCTAAATCTTGTCTCGGTCATTTTGAATGACCTTTGTTGCTGCAACAGTGTCTTATAAGGAGCTCACAAAGGTCCCAGACTGTGAAAAACACCTCTAAATCCAGACTGCTGTGTGCAGTGTGCAATGACCACAGAACCACAAGCCAGGACTGAATACGTGATACACTCCAGCCTGCTCAAGAACATGCTTGTGAGATAAGGACTGGAAAGCTTAGGAAAGGGTCTTTCCCATTATTGGAATGAACTCTCTGAGGGACCTGTACGGTGTTTCCATACAGACAGCAGCCTCTGTTCCAGATCACACTTGCAAGTACTTTTGGTTGAGGTGAGCAGCTGTCTCAAGTGTGTAATGGAGAACCTATGTGGAATGGTATGTCTCTGAAGGCATTGCTGCTCGAAGGTAGGGGACTTTGAACAAGATGGCTTAGGTGGTGAGGTCAGACTAGGAAATGAATTCACAACACAGTAGCAGACTGGGGTACGACTGCAATTGTTGTGCGTTTATTCAAAATAAAAGATTTAAACAAAACAAAACACTCAAAACAAAAGGCACGAGGGCCAAAACAAACAAACAAACAAATAACACTATGTAACACAATTTTTGTTCCTGGGTAGTAAGTGTTATTTCCTAATTGCTTATGCCTCAAAAGTATAGAAAATGTTTCTATTATTCCCCACAAACTTTGCTTTTGTGACCAGGACAGTGATATTTTGAAATTGACCTATTTCCAGTAAAAAACAACATATGAATCCAAATTAACATGTATTTATACTAAAGCAATACAAAAATGACTACAAAAGATTTGGAAGTGAGTAGTTTTTCGAGATTTATGATTATACTGTAAATCACTTTCACGAATCAGCCCCCAAGAAGTCTCCCATCATGTTTTCGTTATACAGTCCTTGGTAGCGGCGTTCAAAGTCCAGTATGTCCTGGTGGAAGCGCTCGCCTTGCTCCTCCGAGTACGCTCCCATGTTCTCCTTGAATTTATCAAGATGAGCATCAAGGATATGGACTTTGAGGGACATCCTACAGCCCATTGTGCCGTAGTTCTTCACCAGAGACTCAACCAGCTCCACATAGTTTTCAGCCTTGTGATTGCCCAGGAAGCTCTGAACCACTGCGACAAAGCTGTTCCAAGCCACTTTCTCCTTACTAGTGAGCTTCTTGGGGAATTCATTGCACTCCAGGATCTTCTTTATCTGTGGTCCGACGAAGACACCGGCTTTGACCTTTGCCTCAGACAGTTTAGGGAAGAAGTCTTGAAGGTACTTGAAGGCTGCCGACTCCTTATCTAGAGCGCTGACAAATTGTTTCATAAGGCCGAATTTGATGTGCAGTGGTGGCATCAGCACCTTCCAGGGGTCCACCAGTGGTCCCCACTTGACGTTGTTCCTCCCCACAGAGAACTCTCTGTCTGCTGTGGCCAGTCCTGCCTGTGGTAGTGCGCCTTGGTGTCCCTGCTGTCCCAAAGGCAATAGCAGGGAAACTTGGTAAAACCACCTGGGAGACCCATCAGGAATGCCACCATTTTGAAGTCTCCTATGACCTCCCAGAAAAATGCAGATATGTATCCACTTAGGCAGCTGGAACTAAACTGAAATGGTGGGCTTAAGGCCCCTGTATTTATACTACTATTTATTTTACTGGAAAGTTCTAGAAAGTTCTAGAAGTTACTCCAAGTTTACTCAGCACTGAATCTATCTGGAATGTTCTGGAAAATAGGTCAATTTCAAAATATCACTGTCCTGGTCACAAAAACAAAGTTTGTGGGGAATAATAGCCATTTTCTATACTTTTGAGGCATAAGCAATTAGGAAATAACACTTACTACCCAGGAACCAAAAAAAAAAATTGTTACACAGTGTAATCAATAGTGATAACAAGTGTGGTGTTGGTTGTTCCACCAGGAGTAACAATTGATTTCTTAATATTTTGTTTACTCTCTCTATCTGACTCGCTCTCACTCCCTCTGACTCTCTCTCACTCTCTCGCTCTGACTCTCTCTCGCTCTCTCTTCTGGCTCTGACTGACTCTCCTCTCTCACTCTCTCTCTGACTCTCACTTTCACTCTCTCTCTGACTCTCACTTTCACTCTATTTCTGACTCTCTCGCTCACTCTCTGACTCTCCAACCCGTGCAGCTGAAGCTGCAGGTCTTTTATTGTGGTTACCGAGGGATTAACTGGCTATCAGTGATCTGATTACCCCTCAGTCACATTTTCCACAGGTCTAATAGGGATGCGCGACAGTCAGCCGAGGTAAACGACATCAAATAATGGCGGAAGGTACCTCGCTCGTCCTATCAAACCTAATAAATCATAACATCGGCTTTTTGCAGTTGTGTATAAAATACATAATAATAATAATAATAATAATAATAATAATAATAATAATAAAACAAGTACAAAAAAATACAGAACATGCACATGGGTGGGGTGTACCGTTACAGGAACCGTAGGCAAGGAGACAGGCAGGGAAACAGGCAGGGAGACAGGCTGGCAGGCAGGCAGGCAGGCAGTCAGGCAGGGATACAGGCTGGCAGGCAGGCAGGCAGGCAGGCAGTCAGGTAGACTGGCATGGAGACAGGCAGGCCGCAAAGCAAGCAGGCATGAGCACAAGTTAAAGCTTCCTGCTGTCTCGATCGAGTTTGTATTGAAGACTGTCCTGGGAAACACTGGCTGTACATGTAGTTTCTTATCTCTATATACAGCTATGGGCAAAAGTTTAGCATCACCCTAGTTTAGCATTAATCCTAAAATTCTAGGTGATGCAAAACATTTGGCCATAGCTGTATATATTATATACAGTATATATAAATATATGTTAGGACTGTGCCGTGATTCCCTTGAAGATGTTTTAAGATTGTTATTAGGCATTAATTAAGTAGAATAAAACATGTTTATTACTCAACACAGAACAAAACACTCCCTGACAATGTGATTTAATACACTGTGGACTCCATCGAGATCAAACCAACTATAACCACTCACATTTTATTGAGAATTATATGTCTTTATTTTGTTCTCCTTTCGATTTCATGCTGCTCTTTTCTTTAGAAATGCGTCCTCTCTGCAGTGAGATTGCTGTCTGGGGCACAAAGTAATCTCAGTGTGCACAGCAAGCCCCAGGCAAGGAAGAGCCACTTCCAAGCAGTTTGTAAATTCCTCAGTGCGGGGGTTCATTGCCATTGATTGATACTCAGTTGTAAAGGCAAGGGAGAGGCAGCTTGTGCTGTTGTGACATTAACACATACAGCATCTAGTGAAATATATGGGCATGGGTTAAGAACATGCTGTCTGTGTCCAAAACACACCCTGACTAAAAAATGTCCCTAACTTCAGTATTGCAAATGCAGTGCTGTTTCATTTGAACAGTTCCATTCAGGACTGCAGAGGCTTTGTGCTTTACTTAGAGCAACTGCATGCATAAACAGGTTCATTTTTATCTTAATAAAACAAGACACATGTGGATTTGTAGAAGTGATTAGTTTGTATAAAAAAGAAGCATCCTTCATTCTTCTTCTTGGACCTGCATTGTAAAAGCTTCTGTTTTAGCACATTGGCTGCTCTGCGTCACAGCAGTCTGCCAGGCGTCTGACCTTCGACCCCAGTCATGTTCCAGGCGTTTTGTGCAGAAACCTGGTTTCATGTCTGCGTGATTTCTCAAGGGAATTTCACTCTCCTTCCCAGTCTGAGCTGCTATATGGGATCTCTGGACACACACAGGCAGGGCAGTATCCAGTGTGTTCGTTACATCTCTTCTCCGCACCCTATCTCTTATTGCTCTGCCTTCCTTTGCATGCAGCACCTTTTTGTTTTTCATGGTTTAACTGTTACCAAGGTCCACCTTCATTCCCCAGGGCTCACCATTGCTGGCCCATACTTACTATATGCATGTGCTTTAAGAAGATAATAAGCAATTGTTACATCGTGCTGGAGGACCAGCACGGTTTGTTTAGTATTTGTCCCTGTTGGTTAGTTCTGTTCATTTTGTTTGTCTGTCTGTTTTGGCCAACATGCTGTTTTCTTTTACAAAAGGTGTTTGTTGTCTTTTAACCTTTTTATTTTACAATAAATGCACTGAGTGCTACAGCGTCTCAGTTTCACCTGTCAGTACTGCCTGTCTGCTTGTGTTGCTTTCTGGTCTGGCGTCACCCTACAGCCAGCCTGTTCACACATGGTGTCAGATCCGGGACAACAGCGCCTCCACTCAAGCCAGGAAGAGTAATATGTAGAAAAAAAGGGCAATGACAGAAGACGCCATCAGGCTGAGGGACTGGATCTGGGCCAATGCTAGGCTGGAGGCCCAGACTATGCCCATAGCCATATGGGTCCTGTGGCTGATGGACAGAGAGCGATGGGAGGCTTATGAGAAGGGACACACCCCAAACATCCTGGAGGAAGGTGTGGAGTTGGTTCTCCACACCAGGGTATACCAGGAGGACATGTCCCACACCAGGGTATACCAGGACAACACACCCCACACTAGGGTATACCAGGAGAACATGCCCTACACCAGAGTATACCAGGAGAACACACCCCAGAGCAGGGTATACCAGGAGAACACTTCCCACACCAGGGAATACCAGGAGGAACACGCCCCACACCAGGAATACCAGGAGAACATGCCCCACACCAGGGTATACCAGGAGAACATGCCCCAGAGCAGGGTATACCAGAACATGCCCCAGAGCATGGAATACCAGGGGAACATGCCCTACACCAGGAATACCAGGAGAACACACCCCACACCAGGGTATACCAGGAGAACATGCCCCACACCAGAGTATACTAGGAGAACACACCCCACACCAGGGAATACCAGGAGAACATGCCCCAGAGCAGGGTATACCAGGAGGACACGCCCCACACCAGGATATACCAGGAGAACACAATCCACACCAGGGTATACCAGGAGAATACGCCCCACACTAGGGTATACCAGGAGAACACGCCCCTCACCAGGGTATACCAGGGGGATACGCACCTCACCAGGGTATATCAGGAGGATACGCCCCACACCAGGGTATACCTTGGAGAAGGCGTACGACCGCGTTCCTCAAGATGTTCTGTGGGAGGTTTTACTGGAGTATGAAGTGCCAGAGCAGCTTCTGCATGCTATCTGGCCCTTCTATTCCCACAGCAAGAGCTGTGTTCATATCCTTGACGTTAAGTCGAAATCGTTTGGTGTGGGCGTTGGACTCTGCCAAGGGTGCGTCTTGTCCCCACTCCTGTTCTTGATTTTCATGGACAGGATATGAAGATGCAGCCGAGGTGAAGAGAGTGTCCAGTGTGGGGGTTTGGAGGTGGAGTCTCTGTTGTTTGTAGATGATGTTGTACTCCTTGCCTCATCTGACTGTGATCTCCAACGCGCACTTGAGCGGTTCGCTGCTGAGTGTGAAGCAGCTGGGATGAGGATCAGCACCTTCAAATCTGAGGTCATGGTTCTCTCCCAGAAAAGAATGGATTGCTCTGTCCAGGTGAGGGGGGAGCAGCTGCCCTTAGTGGAGGAGTTCAAGTACCTCTGGGTTTCATTCGCGAGTGATGGTAGGAGGGAGCGTGAGGTCGACCAGGGGATCGGTGCAGCGTCTGTGGTGCTGTGGTTGTGAAGCGGGAGCTGGGTTTTCGGACATAGCTCTTGGTTTGCTGTTTGATCTACATCCCCATCCTCACCTATGGTCATGAACTTTGGGTATTGACTGAAGCGATGAGATTGCGGGTACAAGCGGCAGAAATGAGGTTTCTCCGCAGGGTTTCTAGAGTCACTCTCCATGATAGGGTGAGGAGCTTGGCAATCCCGGAGAGCCACGGAGTAGAGTCGTTGCTCCTCTGGATCGAGAAGAGCCAGTTCAGGTGGTTCGGGCACCTGATAAGGATGTCCCCTGGGAGGCTTCCTTTGGAGATCTTCTGGGCACACCTCACTGGGAGGAGACCTCGGGGCTGACCCAGGACATGCTGAAGGGATTATATCTCACTGTTGGCCTGAGAGCGCCAACCGTGAGATGTATCCCCCAGGATGAGAATCTGGAATCTGTTGCTGGGGAAAGGGAAGTCTGGTCCTACCTATTCAGCATGCTGCCGCTGCAACTTTCACCAGGAGAAGCGGCATGATAATGAATGGAAATAATGGATGGATGATTCGAATGTCAGATTGAAGTAGTGCTTGTGAGATTAGTTGCATCCTCATTATTATTACACTGATTCGAGTGTCAGGTTGAAGCAGAGAAATAGTTAATTGAAGATGATGCCTAGTAGATCAGGGTTCCAGGTTTTAATTAAGCCCCAGAGCTTCTGTCTCTGACTTTGTGCTGGGAGGTTTTCAGCTATGTATTTGGTCGCATCCACTCCTCTCGTGTCCAAAGAGATTTAGTGCATTTCCAATACTGTGGGAGTAACAGAGAGGCAGAACTGATGGTGACATTAAAGGAGCGCCAGGGACTGGATTCCAGGGGTTTAGGAGCCTGAGTGAGACGGATTGGGGATGGATTTGATTCCAGGGGTTTAGCAGCCTGAGTGAGCAGTGGAAGCAGTGGAGACGGATTGGGGATGGATTTGATTCCAGGGGTTTAGCAGCCTGAGTGAGCAGTGGAAGCAGTGGAGACGGATTGGGGATGGATTTGATTCTAAGGGTTTAGCAGCCTGAGTGAGCAATGGAGTGGAGACGGATTGGGGAAGGATTTGTTCCAAGCTGCATGAAATTGAGGTTTCTTGAGTTCTTCTTGAGTTGGAGTGGTTACTTCTAGACTATTTGTTTTAAACCATTAATCAATGCAGGTATAATACGTTTCCTTCAGTATTTAGTTGTACAGACAGGGTTACATTTTTACACGTGTGCAGCGGAGCTGCAGGCTGCAGGTTTGTCACGATTCTGACAGCTGTTATGTATTTCCTGGCAATCATTCTGCTTCCTCACTTTATACAGCAACTCGCTCGTCTGGAAAATTGCAAAGGAAAACAACTGTCCAGATGTTGCTTAAAAAGCTTTGGATTTGGGCTGATTACTGAGCACCGTGTTCTAGCTAACAGGATCTGCCAGCCAAGCAGAGAAGTGCTCCCTAAGACTTCACTATTGCAGCGTGAATGTTAGGATCCCTCTCCCTCTCTCACTGTGAGCAGACCTCCCAGGGCATTGTCATGACTCCTCAGGCTGTATTTCTATATCTTCCGCTAAAGCCCTCATTTCAATGATGAACTCGTTGGCGGGACTCATTTTAACAGAGAACTGCAAACGTGGGGCAAAAGACAACAAAACAAAATCATTAAGATCATGGTGCAATGGCAGGACATCGAGCAAATCCTGTTTGTTATGAAGAGCTTGCCCACAGTTCCGCTGCTAGCTTCCACATATGCAATACTCTGTCAAGTCAAATAGATCTGACACATAATGGAGCCACTGTACGCTGACATATGAGGATCCTCTGTGGAGACAATGGGGTCCACTGGCAGCAAAGGGACTGTCCTAGGTATGATAGCATTGATGTGCCTCTTAATCCCCTCCTCTCTCCCTGATCCCCACTGTGTCCTTTGCAAACAGATTAGATATCAGGAGATTGGGATCCAGCCACATCCACTGCAGTGCCTGATCCGGGCTGTGCTTTAATGTGATTGCTCTGCTCAGAGCAAGTTATTAGTCACAGAGACTGAGTTGAAATGGACTTCCGCTAAACGTCCTTTAGGCAGATATTTCTACCCATGCTTCTCTTCAGATCTCAGAGTCGCCTTTACCTGGGCTGTGTGTTAATGTGCTCCATACCATACGAGGAGGGAGAAAAGAGTGCGATAGGGAGATGAGTGAGGGGGAAGGAGATAGGGGTGGAGGAAAACTGAAGACAGATGAAAAAGGAAATGGGGAAGAATGTGAGAGATAAGACAAAGAGAATAAGGTAGAGGAGAGGTGGAGGGCGAATGAGGGGAAAAGAGGGAAGGGGAGTGAGAGAGGGAAAGGAAGAATAAAGAGAGGGAGAGAGAAAAGGATTGATAGAGAAGGAGGGGGGAATTTAGGCTTCAAGGTCAGACACAAACCAGGATGCTTTCTTCTCATGCAAGCCATGTGAGTTACTGTGTCTGTAGGGAAATTATTAAAGAAAAACCCAAAGAAATCAGGATCTTAATATTCCTTCATTAATAATCATGCACTCGCTCTACCACCATGCGGAATCAGGGCTGTGAGCAGGGCTGTGACAGCGAGAGCTGTGAGTGGGGCTGTGACAGCGAGGGCTGTGAGTGGGGCTGTGACAGCGAGGGCTGTGAGTGGGGCTGTGACAGCGAGGGCTGTGAGTGGGGCTGTGACATTGAGGGCTTTGAGCGGGGCTGTGACAGCGAGAGCTGTGAGTGGGGCTGTGACAGTGAGGGCTGTGAGTGGGGCTGCGACAGCGAGAGCTGTGAGTGGGGCTGTGACAGTGAGGGGTGTGAGCGCGGCTGTGACAGTGAGGGGTGTGAGCGCAGCTGTGACAGTGAGGGCTGTGACAGTGAGGGCTGTGAGAGGGGCTGTGAGTGGGGCTGTGGCAGCGAGGGCTGTGATAGTGATCTCTGTGACATTGAGGGCTGTGAGTGGGGCTGTGACAGTGAGGGCTGTGACGGCGAGGGCTGTGAGGGGGTGTCACAAAGATGGCCGGAGTGGGTGACGTCAGACCAGAAACATGAAACAAATGACAGAGAGAGGTGGAGTTTGGTGGAGCTGAGCTAATGGTTTCCCTCAGCATTTAATAAATGAACAGACAGCCAGAAAATAAACGGTTGTAACAAACACAAAAACACAGGACACGGCACATTCGCCAAAACAAAAGAGACAAACAAAACAGAGTAATACTACACAAAACATGGTGAGCAGATATTTTAACTTTATTATTTTATTATTTATTACCTCGGTCTCCAATCCCGTTCTCCAATCGCCGAACACCCAACCCCGAGTGGGTGAAAACATGCAGCTTTTATGCAGCTGTACCAAGACTGGATTGCTAATCAATCATTCAATTGGAGTCGCAGTACAACTGCACGTGAATTAATAAAGTGCAATTCCCCGTGCTCACATATTATTACGTTTTACTTGCACGTGAAGTGCTGTGCAATCCTATTGCCTAAATACAAATATACATTTTAAACACTTGTGTTACACAGACCTGTTTATATCCTGTGTACCAATGACTATACATCAACATTAACACACAACACAAAATACACACAGGAGCGGGCACTTTGCCACAGGGGGCTAGGACAGTGAGGGCTTTGAGTGGGGCTATCACAGTGAGGGCTGTGACAGCGAGAGCTGTGAGCGGGGTTGTAAGCGCGGCTCTGAGCAGCGCTGTGGCGGTGAGCAATGTGGCAGCGAGGGCTGTGAGTAGGGCTGTGAGCAGGGCTGTGAGTGGCTCTGTGATAGTGAGGGCTGTGAGTGGGGTTGTAAGCGGGGCTCTGAGCAGCGCTGTGGCAGTGAGCAATGTGGCAGCGAGGGCTGTGAGTAGGGCTGTGACAGCGAGGGCTGTGAGTGGGGCTGTGACAGTGAGGGCTGTGAGTGGGGCTGTGACAATGAGGGCTGTGACAGTGAGGGCTGTGAGTGGCGCTGTGATAGTGAGGGCTGTGACAGTGAGGGCTGTGAGTGGGGCTGTGACAGCAAGGGCTGTGAGTGGGGCTGTGACAGCAAGGGCTGTGGGTGGGGCTGTGACAGCGAGGGCTGTGGGTGGGGCTGTGACAGCGAGGGCTGTGGGTGGGGCTGTGACAGCGAGGGCTGTGACAGTGAGCACTGTGACAGTGAGGGCTGTGAGTGGGGCTGTGGCAGCGAGGGCTGTCCAGGGCTCCCACCTCCCAGTTCAGGTCTGTCTCATCTTAGCCCTTATTACCATTTCTTACTATACATCTCTAATGCATGCAATTGAGACCAAAGACCGTAGCAAATTCTCTGCAGCTTTAACGTGCAATGATTACTGAATAGTAGCTGACGCCTGTATTAATATTCACTGCATTGCAGCTGACGCCTGCATTAATATTCACTGCATCATAGCTTCAAAGTGTTTGAGGATATGCAAGCAGCTGCAGCCTCCACACAGTGCTGGGAATAGGTCTGGCAATGAGGGTTTGGACCCTACCCCAGGCATGGTCTGACAATGAAGGATGATGGACCGTGCCGTGCACTGTACCGTAGTGTGTATACCGTACCGTGCTATTTGTGTTTTCCAATTTTATTCCAGGTACTGTCCGCGCGGCTTACTACTTATTGCTTACAAGCCTGTACTCCTGGGCGGGCACTGTGTTAGCTCTCAGGCTGCACATGCTAACTTCTGTGCTGCAGCCCAACAGTTTCAGATTTTTGCTCTGCTGCCCATGCCACAATAGCAGGCAGCTTTGGCACTGTTTTGTGAAGGCTTGTCAGTGGGAGAAAAACTGTAAGCAGGCTGTGGCAATTTGGCGGGTGATTGTGAACAGGTGTAGAGGTGATCAGAAACAATTGTAATCCGGTAGGAAATAGGGGTTTTAATTATAATTATATTATAATTATAATTATATATTTAATTATCTAGGTGACCAACAAAAGAAAAACGTTCCAGCAATACACAACAATGTGTAATGCACGGAACCAAACAAATGGGTTTACAGTCCCAAACAATAAACGTTATCCGCCCCACAATACTAAAACACGGTCACCAGTCCCGGGTGCGTGTAGTAGTGCTCGTGGTGGGTGATAACAGGTTATTTGGTGACAGTTGATGAAGTGCAGTTCCTGCTTGTGCTGGACCAAAAAGCAACAGCTCCGGAACGTGTTTAGCCATCTAGTGATACAATAAACAAGACAATGACTAACACTCAAAACATACAAACACTCGCAAATATTCCTTAGCAGTTTCTACTGCAGCTCTCAGTCCTTCCAGGTTTACATGTACAACCCAAGCGAAGGAAAAGATTAGCGATTCTCTGGCCCCTTTTATGCTATCCCGCATGATCCCTTGGTAAACTATTACAGCTGCATCTATAGCTTGCAGCTGCTACCTCATTTACCTTCTGGGTCAATAGGTTCCTGCAACAGAGTCTCGCTTCCATCCAGGCTGACCGACTTCCCGACCTCGGAAACGAACTGTCAGGCCAGCCTGTCCAGATACTTTTCCTTTCGCTATTTAGCACCCTCACAGGTTGAGAGGGAGATTTAACCAGAACTCATTGTATTTCTGTCACACAGGCACTCTCAAGTTCTTGCATTGCATCCCTATATTGCTGCCTTGGTCACGCGCAGTTTGCTTTTAGCCCTGCCAGCACCAACCGTACACCGTACCATACATCCGTACACTGTACCATACCGTACTGTGTACCATGTACCGCACTGCACTTCACCATACCGCAAAGTGCTGTGCAAAGTACTGTACCCCGTATACTGTACTGTACAACGTACTGTGCCCCCGTGTACCGTACCATGCCTCTGTGCACCGCACAGTACCATACCGCACAGTGCAAAATATCGTGTACCGTACCGTACCATACCGTACCGCACAGTGCAAAGTATTGTGTACTGTGGATCTGTGCACTATACTGTGCCTCTGTGCACCGTACCTTACCAGACCGTACCGTATGTGTAACATACTGTGCATTGTACTGTGCAACGTACTGTGACCCATGTACCGTACCGTGCACCATACCGTGCACTGTAGCATAGTGTGTATACCGTACCGTGCTCCCTCCCTGTGGTGCAAGCAGCTGTTGCAGCACTAGAGTGGGGGAAGGATTACTCCTTGTCCCTTGCTGCCTTAGGGACTCCCGAGGAGCTAGTGGAACATCAATTGGAGGAGCTAGAGGAGGACGAGCCGCTAGCACATCTTCCCTTCTCTGCAGCGCTCATAGCCTTATTGAAAAGATCCGCCACAGCACTAGAAGTGCCGTGACCTGAGGAGTCTGAGCCCAAGAACTCTATTTTTGACAGGCCCTCAGCTCCCCCTAAGAGGACCTTGATACCCCCTGTCCACCTGGATTTTCTGCATGAGGTCCAATCAAATTGGGGACACCGCACGATGGCTCCGGCTGTCTCCAGGGCTGCTGACCTTTTATATCGGGTACACGACATGGAAGGGTTGGGGCTTGGCCATTTTTCTCCTGTCGCAGCATCCATTTTCTCCCTGGTACAGGGCACGCATCTGGCAGTCCCTTCCAAGGATGTGTCTTGCCCAAACAAGCAGTGCAAGGTCACAGAGACAATGTTAAAAGGGCCTATCTGGCACAAGCTCTAGCTACCCGGCTGGGTAACTACACAAGCATCCTGGTGGCTTACCAGTCGACGCTTGTACAGAGTTTGTCAGCGAATCACAGGCCCCCCCCTAGCGTATGCTGGAGGAGCTAAACCTGGTCACTGACCATCTGCTGCAGCTGGCCTCGCAACACTAATAACTGGTCGACGACAGCTTTGGCTCTCCCAGGCACGAGTTCCTGATGTGGACACGGCCTCTCTTTTGGATGCCCCTGTCACGCTGGTCCATACGTTCGGTCCAGCGGTGGACGACCCTGGACGGCCCCAGACTCAGCGGCCTACAGTGCCTGCAGGTCGGGGGGCTCCCCACCAGAAAGGCAAGCAGACACAACTGGGGCACCGCCGACCACCTTTTGTACAAAGAGCAACGGCGAACTCACCGGTGGCCCTAGTGGGTTGCTGCCACAGGTCCAGGGCCTTTATTGAAGGAGCCACCTGGATTACTGGCGATCAAGCACAACAGACAGCTGGTGCTTACTACAATACAGCCCGGCTACTCGCTCCAGTTCACACCGGGCCCTCCCCCTTTTCAGGAGTGGTTATGACTTCTGTCTCCAACCCTCAGGATACCCTAGTGATGTCCCAAGAGGTGAGGACCCTGTTACAAAAGGGGGCTATTCAGGTAGTAGACCCCTCCGATCTGGAGTCCAGGTTTTATTCCAGGTATTTGCTGGTGCGTAAAGGGACGGTGACCTACGTCCCATTCTCGACCTCAGACAGGTCAATCTATTCTTGAGGCGCAGGAAGTTCAAGATACTGACACTAAAACAGCTCTTGCGGTCGGTCAGACTGGGCGACTGGTTCACTACGGTGGACCTGAAAGACGCCTGCTTCTATGTCCCGATAAGACCTGGCCACAGGAAATATCTACGGTTCTCCTTTCAAGGGACCATTTACAAGTTCCGTGTTCTGCCGTTTGGCCTCTCTCTAGCTCCTCGCACCTTTTCGAAGTGCATGGAGGCTATCCTGGCCCCTCTGAGGCTACAAGGCATCAGAGTGCTCATCTACCTGGACGACTGGCTCATATGTGCCCAGTCTCCAGCACAGGCAGGAGTCCACACAGAACTAGTGATCGCTCACCTCAACAGGCTCGGCCTGATGGTGAACATGTCAAAAAGCCAGGTGGTACCGTCTCAGGCTATCATCTACCTGGCAACCTGCTCGAACTCAAGCATCATGATATGCACATAAATGTTTTTTCCACGAAGTGCAGGGCAGACATGTGTTGGTCAGGACGGACAACACAACCGTGGTGGCCTACATCAATCACCAGGGTGGTCTGCACTCTCCCCGTCTCCTATCAGTTAGCCCACAGAATCTTGTTATGGGCTTACGAGCACCTGCTCTCCCTGAGAACGATACATCTGCCAGGAGCAGAAAACCACGCCAAAGACCTCCTATCAAGCAGAGTTCCGTGCAGCTCAGAGAGAAGGCTCCACCCGGAGGTGATGAGCCTGATTTTGGACAGGTTCGGGAGAGCAGAGGTCGACCTCTTTGCCTCCCTGGAATCCACCCATTGTCCCCTCTGATTCTCCATTCTGGGGACCGGAGGTCCGTTAGGAGTCGACGCCTTCGCACACGAGTGGCCAAGGACTCTTCTTTATGCTTTTCCACCGGTAGCATTGCTTCCGATGTGCCTGGAGAAGATCAGGCAGGAACAAGCCAGGATGCTTTTAGTGGCTCTGTATTTGCCCACGCTGGTACAGCTCTTGCACCACCAGCCTTGGCAATTGCCCACATGTCGCGACCTGCTCAGCCAGGCTCAGGGGACATTGTGGCACCCCATCCCATCGAGCCTACATCTCTGGGTCTGGCCCCTGAATGGCTCAGGTTCAGCCAGTTAGGCTTGTCGGAGAGAGTCATATCGACAAAATGCGAGAGCTGCTTCGACGCGCTGTCAATATGGATACAAGTGGGGCATGTTTCAGACTTGGTGTTTGGCACGACACATTGATCCCACGACTTGCTCCATGCCAGTCATTCTGCAATTTTTGCAGGACCTCTTTGATGAGGGTAAGTCCCCCTCGACTCTGAAGGTTTACTTGGCAGCCATCTTGGCTTCCCATGTTAAAAATGTCCCCAGGGGCTCATTTTCTGTCTGGTCAGTTTCTAAAAGGAGCATGGTGGCTTCGGCCTCCTTTGAAGAACAAAGTGCCTCTTTGGCGATTCGGCCCATCTTGCTCGTTTGCATTGTTAGTAGCTTACTACATCCCAGTGAGATGCAACCTCTGCATTCTACAGAGCTTAAATACCTGTCTTTGAAGACAGCTTTTTTACTCGCTATTACATCTGCTGTGTTAGTGAGATGCAGGCTTTTTCAGTGGCAAAAGCTTGCTTGTTTTTTAAGGTCACGCTCCGTACAAATCTGGCCTTTCTGCCAAAATGTTTATCGACCTTCCATGTCAATCAGTCTGAGGAATTTTCCATCCTCCTCCGTTCCAGTCAAATGAGGAACGTCGGCTCCATGTGCTTTGCCCACTCAGGGCATTAGCGTATTATGTTGGCAGGACAAAAACTTGGTGACAGTCTGAGCAGCTATGTATATGTTTTGGATGGTGGAGACAGTTAAGATTGTTTATGAGCAAGCCAACTTGCCTCCTGTAGAGAAGGTCACTGGTCATTACACCAGGGGTCTTGCTACATCTTGGGCATTTTTTCAGGGTGCATCGGTCTCTGACATCTGCGATGCAGTGGTGTGGGCCACTCCTCACACCTTCACAAGGTACTACAGCGAGGGTGCAATAATAAAAATAGATGCAGTGTTAACATTGCACAAGATAAGGTTGTGTCAAAGAATGTCACGAAACAGTGTAAACGTAGCACAGGTTTAAAGGCAAAGAGAGCTGCAAGTCCCACAAGCACTAGCGAAGTCAGCCGATGCATGATGGGTAGGAGAACGGTATTTAAATCAGCTGGTGGAACTAGTGTGAGTGAAGTGAAGTACAGAGGGAAGTGAAAGGGCGAGAGAAGAAAGA
This sequence comes from Polyodon spathula, assembly GCF_017654505.1. Classification (NCBI taxonomy): domain Eukaryota; kingdom Metazoa; phylum Chordata; class Actinopteri; order Acipenseriformes; family Polyodontidae; genus Polyodon; species Polyodon spathula. The sequence goes on along the minus strand of NC_054541.1, from coordinate 3,320,704 downwards.
ATGAGGGACTTGGAAAATTGTAAGGTGAAACTGCATATTGGGGAGAGTACAGTGGCTCCCAAGAGTATTCACCCCCCTTGGACTTTTCCAAATTTTATTGTGTTACAACATGGAATCAGAATGGATTTAATTAGGAGTTTTTGCCTCTGATCAACACAAAAAAGTCCATAATGTCAAAGTGAAAAATAAAATCTATAAATTGTTCTAAATTAATTACAAATACAAAACAGAAAATAATTGATTGCATAAGTATTCACCCTGTTGAGTCAATATTTGGTAGAGGCATCTTTGGCAGCAATTACAGCCATGAGTCTATTTGAATAAGTCTCCACCAGCTTTGCACATCTGGACACTGCAATTTTTGCCCATTCTTTGCAAAATTGCTCAAGCTCCGTCAAGTTGGATGGGGACCTTTGGTGAACAGCAATTTTCAACTCTTTCCACATATTCTCAATTGGATTGAGGTCACTGGGCCACTCCAGGACATTGACCTTTTTGTTTTTAAGCCACTCAAGTGTGGCTTTGGCTGTATGTTTGGGGTCATTGTCCTGATGGAAGATGAATCTTCTTCCAAGTCCCAGGTCTCTTGCAGACTTCAGCAGGTTTTCCTCCAGGATTTCTCTGTACTTTGCTGCATCCATTTTGCCCTCTATCTTCACAAGCTTTCCAGGCCCTGATGCAGAGAAGCATCCCCATAACATAAGAAAGTTTACAAACAAGAGGAGGCCATTCGGCCCATCTTGCTCGTTTGGTTGTTAGTAGCTTATTGATCCCAGAATCTCATCAAGCAGCTTCTTGAAGGATCCCAGGGTGTCAGTTTCAACAACATTACTGGGGAGTTGATTCCAGACCCTCACAATTCTCTGTGTAGAAAAGTGCCTCCTATTCTCTGTTCTGAATGTCCCTTTGTCTAATCTCCATTTGTGACCCCTGGTTCTTGTTTCTTTTTTCAGGTCCAAAAAGTCCCTTGGGTCGACATTGTCAATAACTTTTAGAATTTTGAATGCTTGAATTGGGTCACCGCGTAGTCGTCTTTGTTCAATACTGAATAGATTCAATTTTTTTAGCCTGTCTGCATTTGACATGCATTTTAAACCCAGAATAATTCTGGTTGCTCTTCTTTGCACTCATATTTTCTAGAGCAGCAATATCCTTTTTGTAGTGAGGTGACCAGAATTGAACACAATATTCAAGATGAGGTCTTACTAATGCATTGTACAGTTTTAACATTAATTCCCTTGATTAAAATTCAACACATTTCACAATGTATCTGAGCATCTTGTTGGCCTTTTTTATAGTTTCCCCACATTGTCTTGATGAAGACATTTCTGAGTCAACAAAAACTCCTAGGTCTTTTTCATAGAGTCCTTCTTTAATTTCAGTATCTCCGATATGATATTTATAATGCACATTTTTATTTCCTGCGTGCAGTACCTTACACTTTTCTCTAGTAAATGTCATTAGCCATGTGTCTGCTCAGTTCTGAATCTTGTCTAGATCATTTTGAATAACCTTTCCTGCTGCAAAAGTGTTTACCACTCCTCCTATTTTTGTGTCATCTGCGAATTTAACAAGTTTGCTTACTATACCAGAATCTAAATCATTAATGTAGATTAGGAATAGCAGAGGACCTAATTCTGATCCCCGTGGTACTCCACTGCTTACCACACTCCATTCTGAGGTTTCTCCTCTAATCAGTACTTTCTGTTTTCTGCATGTTAACCACTCCTTAATACTTGTACATGTGTTTCCTTGAATTCCTACTGCGTTCAGTTTGAGAATTAATCTTTTATGCGGGACTTTGCTTTCTGGAAATCTAAATAAATCATGTCGTATGCTTTGCAATTATCCATTATCGATGATGCATCCTCAAAAAAATCAAGCAGGTTATCAACCACACAATCTCCCTTTCCTAAAACCATGTTGACTCTCCCAGGATCTCAAATGATAATGTTACCATATAGGTAATTTTCCATTTTGGATCTTGTTATAGTTTCCGTAAGTTTGCATGCAATAGAAGTCAGGCTTATTGGTCTTTAGTTACCTGGTTTAGTTTTGTTTCCCTTTTTGTGGACCAGTATTACGTTTGCAATTTTCCAGTCTGTCGGTTCAACCCCTGTGTCAAGAGACTGTTGCATGATCTTGGTTAGCGGTTTGTAAATAATCCTTTTTTTGAGTACTATTGGGAGGATCTCATCCGGCCCAGGGAATTTGTTTATTTTAAGAACTCCTAGTCCCTTTAACACTTCTGCATCGGTTCTGCTAAAGTTATTTAAAACTGGATAGGAACAGGTTGACATGTGGGGCATGTTGTCTGTATCCTCCTTTGTAAAAACTTGTGAAAAGTAATCATTTTATATATTTGCTATTTTTTTCTTCGTCTTTGATTTTGCCATTTGTATCTCTTAGACATTTAACCTCCTCTTTGAATGTTCTCTTGCTGTTGTAATATTAGAAAAACATTTTGGAATTGGTTTTAGCCCCCTTAACAATGTTAATTTCTAATTCTCTCTTGGCCTTTCTAACTTCCTTTTTGACTCCAGTCAACTTCTGTTAGTCTGTGTTTCATACCTTCATAGTGCTTTTCTAAAATTGTAAACCTTAGCTTTAGTCATTACTTTTGGGGTTTTAAAAAGCACTTCAAGTGAGACCATGTTGTGGTCTGAGTTTGCTAGTGGTTCTCTGACCTCTGTTTTAGTTATTCTGTCTTCGTTATTTGAAAAGATTAAATCCATGCATGCCTCCCCTCTAGTCGGTGCCTTGACATATTGTGTTAGGAAACAGTCATTTGTCATTTCCACCATTTCAATTTCGTCCGTTGTGCTACCCACCGGGTTTTCCCATTTTATATGGGGGAAGTTGAAATCCCCCATTAGTATGGCTTCTCCTTTGCTACACGCATTTCTAATGTCATTGTATAACAGATTATTTTGCTCACCGTCTGTATCTTGCGGTCTATAGCATGCTTCTATATTTTTTGTCCGTTATTCTGACTCATATTGATTCAGCTTTATTTTCTTTGTCCAGATTTAACACATGGGCTTCAACACTGTTTCTTATGTATAGCACTACCTCTCCTCCTCTTCTGTCCTGCCTGTCTTTCCTATACAGTGTACACCCACAAGTATTATATTCGTCCCCATCACTCTCAGACAACCAAAGGGGGTGAAAACTTATGCAAGCAATTATTTTATGTTTTATATTTAATTAATTTAATACAATTTATAGATTTTATTTTTCACTTTGACATTATGGACTTTTTTTGTGTTGATCAGAGGCAAAAACTCCTAATTAAATCCATTTTGATTCCATGATGTAACACAATAAAATGTGGAAAAGTTCAAGGGGGGTGAATACTTTTGAGAGCCACTGTATACGGAGACTGACCCGACTTTGGAAAACGGTAGCTGGAGGTAGTGCTGCATGATTTGTGCTGGGTTGGAGCCAAGTTGTAAGCAACGACAGAAAAGAAAACAAGTGGAATGCTGTAACCTGCTTGAATCAGATTGGACAATAAAACAATGTTCCAATCCAAAGAAAAGTAACACAGTAAGTCGTCTTTACACCTTCAATGTGAGTAAACGCATTCAAAATACTTTGCCATTTAAAAGTGAATGTGCGTGTGTTTATACCAGTGAGTGGAATTGTTTTATGCACAGTTTGAACAAGCATTGTGTTTGTTTAAATGTACCAGCAACTGGGTTTGTTTATGCACAGTTTCAACGAGCGTTGTGTATAATTGAAATGCCACGAAGGGGCGAAAGTGAAACAAATTGCCGCAGGTGATATTGTTTTAAATGAACTACATTGTGTGCAGGACTGTTTTTTTTATTATACCTTTTAAATCACCTTGGTAATTATTATCAGAACTGGGGGGGGGGGGAGGAAACACGGGACTGTAAATAATAGTAACAGGCTACAAAGCTGTTAAAGTAGAAAGTTTGTTTTACTGTGTATTAGCATTACTGAAGAAATACACTTTGCACTAAACGGCTCTTGGGGGAGGGACAACGCTGAGTCGCCAGAGCTGGATTACAAAAACTCTCCAGCAATGTGGTACAGACTGAGAGAGTCCCCATTCTGGTTTTAGTAAGGATAGAAGACAAAACACTGAAACCAGTAATTAGCACAAGACTTTTATTTTACCCCGAGTAGGGTTGTGGACTGTTTACTGTTTTTATCACTGCAAACACAAAGTGACTTCTGGTGCCACGGACTTCCAGGAAGGGCAGTACAGAGCCAGTGGTCTTGTAATACTGCAGAGATCCAGGAGTGGCAGCACTGGAGCTGTGCTACCTGGTTCAAGCCTTGGAGATACAGATACTTATCTGGGAGGGCCAGCTCAGCAGCACCCTCTACTGGTCATCACTGGAAACCTGGAAAAGAGAGAAGAAAAGCAGTAGAACAGTCAAACCACAGAACTCATTAAAATTCCGGGACAGTATTTTAATTACTCACCTTGCCGTTCCACGCCTAGAGGTTTCAGTGGATGGCGGGTGGAGCTCTACACCAATCCGGGACTTACTAAACACAGAACTTTTGTGTGTTTCCATTATTATTATTTGATGAACTTAGAGTTGAGTGTTAACCCTTAAACTTCGGTGAAGGTTTTTGTGTTGTCCCTCATTTTTTTTTTTTTTCCCACAGGAAAGAAATTAAAATGTTGTTTGTTTGTTTTTGTTTTGTTTGTATTCTGTTGTCCAGCCTATAATTCATCAGGAGTACTTGTCAGTCAGTTCTCCCACATACTTTTCTATTCTTTTCTAATTAAGTCCATGGAGCCCCACGGACATAGTGTCACTATATATATATATATATATACACACACACACACACACACACACACACACACACACACACACACACACACACACACACACATATATATATATATATATACATACATACATACATACATACATACATACATACATACATACAGTTGTTTGCAGAAGTATTCACCCCCCTGCAAAGTTTTCACATTTTGTTGCCATGACACTTTCAAATTAGACTTTACATGTAGAATCTATACAAACTACTTTACACTGATAAAGTTAAAACATGCATGTAGAATATAAATAAGTAAGATTTACAGAGAAAAATAGATTATTGTCAGTTGCGTAAGTATTCAACCCCTTTGCTACTGCAGCAATAAGTCAGCTCAGGTGCAAATGATTTGTTTGAAAGGTCGAAAAATTTGTGAAATCCTTTCCGCCTGTGTGTACTTAAAGTGGTTTAACTTGTAGATAATTTCCCTCAGGTATATAAAGACTTTCAAGCTGCAACTCACATAGTGACCCAACAAAGACTAAGGAGCTTTCGAAACAAGTCAGGGATAAAGTGGTAGAGAGGCACAGAGCAGGAGAAGGGTACAAGACAATTTCAAAGGTGCTGATTATCCCTCTCAGCACAGTGAAGTCTATCATAAAGAGGTGAAAGATGCATCATACCACCCAGTCACTACCCAGATCAGGTCGCCCTCCCAAACTGAGCAGCAGGGCAATCAGGAAACTGATTTGAGATGTCATTCTGAAGCCAACAATGACCTGAGAGATCTGCAAAGTTCTGTGTCATAGAATGGGTGTCAGTGTTCACACATCAACAATAAGCTGGTCCCCACACAAAGTTGGCTGTATGGATGGGTGGCAAGAAATGATACTGCAGGCAAAAGATTCTGTGGTCCGATGAATCAAAAATTGAACTATTTGGCTTAAATTCCAAGTGTTATGTCTGGCACAAGCCCAACACTGCACATCACCCAGTCAACACCATCCCAACTGTCAAGCATGGTGGTGGCAGCATCATGTTATGGGGTTGCTTCAAAATGGGCAAAAATGTCACCATCCTACTGTGCAAAGCTAGTAGAGACCTATCCAGAAAGACTCAGCAGTAATTGCTGCGAAATGTGCTTCTACCAAGTATTGACTTAAGGGGCTGAATACTTATGCAACCAGTAAATTTCATTTTGTACGTTTTCTTTGCAAGTTTTGCTGACATTTAATCTTCTCGTCATATAACAGTGTTCAGTGTAACCACTACTGCTTTGAATAAAAAGTTTCTTTGAAATCTGCATACATTATTTGTAATTCAACAAAATGTGACATTATTGGTAGGGGGTGAATAATTCTGCAAACCACTGTATATATAGCCTATAGCTATAGACCTATACAGTGCCTATAGTAAGTATTCACCCACCTTGGATGTTTTCACCGTTTCTTGTGTTACAGCCTGAAATCTTGATGCATTTAAATGTTTTTTTTTTTCTCCCTTTGATTTACACAACCTACTCAACACTTTGAAGAGACAAGATAACTTTAATTGTGATACAACAATGAATGAAAAATAAAAAAAAAAACTGAAATGTCTTGGTTAGATAAGTATTCACCCCCCCCTGAGTCAATACTTGATAGAACCACCTTTGGCAGCAGTTACAGCTGTGAGTCTTTTGGGGTAAGTCTCTATTAGGTTTGCACATCTGAATCGTGCAATATTTGCCCACTCTTCTTAGTAAAATTGTTCAAGCTCTGTCAAGTTGGATGGGAATCGTTGAAGGACAGCAATCTTTGAGTGTAGCCACAGATTCTCAATCGGATTCAAGTTCAGGCTTTGACTGGGCCACTCTAGGACATTTGTTTTCTTGTTTTTAAGCCACTCCAGTGTCGCTTTGGCTGTGTGCTTGGAGTCATTGTCCTACTGAAAGGAGAATTTCCATCTCAGTCTTGGGTCTTTTACAGACTGAAGCAGGTTTTCCTCAACTATTTGTCTGTATTTAGCTCCATCCATTTTGTCCTCTACCCTGACAAGCTTCCTAGTCCTTGCCAATGAAAAGCATCCCCATAGCATGCTGCTGCTACCACCATGCTTCACAGTAGGGATGGTGTTACCTGGGTCTGTTGAGTTTGCACCAGACATAACACTTTGCATTTAGGCCAAATAGTTACATTTTTTGTTTCATCAGACCACAGAATCTTTTGCCATATCTTTTCAGAGTCTCCCACATGCCTTTTTAAAAATTCCAAGTAGGATTTTACATGGCCTTTTTTCAGAAATGGCTTCCTTCATGCCACTCTTCCATACATGCCAGATTTGTGGAGTACCTCAGCAATTGTTGACACATGGACACTATCTCCCATCTCAGCCAAGGAACACCTTTAGGCCTTTCAGAGTTGTCATTGGCTTCTTGCTAGCTTCTCTGACCAATGCCCTTCTTACCTGGCTGCACAGTTTGGGAGGACGGCCTGGTCTAAGCAGATTTTGGGTGGTGCCCTATACTTCCACTTATTAATGATTGACTTGACTATGCGCCAAAGGATATTCAGTGCCTTTGAAATTTTTTTATACCCTCCCGTGATCTGTGCCTTTTCACAACTTTATCCCAGAGTGTTTTTGAAAGCTCCTTGGTCTTCATTGTAGTATCTTTCCTTTGAATCCACTACCCAACTGTGGGACCTTACAGAGACAGGTGTATTTAATCTGAAATCATGTGAACCACTTTTATTACACATTTAACTTTTTGTGTGAATTCTTCCCAATTTGGAATGGCCACTTGTTTAAGGCCCTGTCTCACCGATAGAACCCCTCAGTGTCTCTGTGCAGCAAACATGTGTATTCTTTTTACACATTTAGAGTTTACACTTTTGTACGCTTTTGTTTAAAAGAAAAGGCTCTAAAATGTTGTTTTGTTTATTTAATACATTGTACCTCGTCAGTAATAATAATAATATTTTTTTTTAACAGAGTTGCACATCATTTAAACAGTACAATAGTTCTAAAATACACTGGAGATTACAAGTGTCTGCAAGTTACAAATATGTGCAAATGATTTAGAGATATCGTCAGATATTAAAAATATCTCTAAATGATTAATTGGCTTGCCACAGAAAACACCATGCAGTGATTTCCATTACATGAGAGTAGATGCTGAACTTCATGCTGATTTGAATTCGGCTCTCGCCAAGATAAGCACCAACTAAGATATAGCTTTGCAGTAAACTAATGTGATCCATCTGCCGCTCCATTCATTTGCGTTGTTTTCCATCTGTTGATGTAGATATCCTTCTGCCTTGTGTTGATGGCTGAAGTGTAATGCTGGCAACAGGGATCAGCTTATTTTGCCTCCCCAGCGCATCAGCACACACAACGGCTGCAATGCTGGCTCCGGGGATCAACCACAGTGCAGTCTCCCCAGAGCATCAGCATGACAACTGTCTGGATTGAGTTAAATTGGGTACATCTCTGGGGTCTTCAGGTGGGCACCTTCTGTCCTCAGTGTTTCGTTGACTAGCCCACGACACCTCAAGAGGGCTCAACAGTGATTCTGGTGTCCCAGCATCACCCCCCTCCGCTCCTCACTCGGCTCAGCCCAGCTTACTTACCCATACATCAGCATTGCTTTCTTTCTATTGTGCTTGAGATCCGATTCCAGAATCTTTCCGTCTCAACCACAGCCAGTTTCTACTCCTTTCTACTGCTTCAGATAAGTTCTTCATGCACTAAACCCGGCATCTCTGAGAAACCTGGTTGTAGAGTGTGCTACAAATCCTCGACAACCCTCTTCCACTGGGTAAACTCTGACTCTCCATCCTCACTGTTCCGCTAGCAGCTAGTTGAGCATACCTAAGTTTCTTCCTCTCACAGACCTCATCCACAGCACACTCCCATGGCACTGTTAACTCTACCAGATGAACAAGGCGTGCTGATCCAGACTACAAGACACTGTCTGGTCGAAGGTTAGTGATGGCAATCTCAGGTGAAAAAATAAGCTATTGACCAACATTTGCTGGCATCTTCAAGTCTAGCAGCTTCCAGTTGTCCTGGGCGAGGCTTGGTTTTAACACCTTTTCTTGGTGGTCGCTCTCCTGGATGGAGGAATGTTTTCTTTTGTGTGTAATACTTTGATGGAACTGGTGGCAACTTATTGGTCAGGTTACGCTTGTCTTCCAATGCTAAAGCCAAACATCGCAGCACCTGGTCATGGTGCCAAGTAAACTGTCCTTGGATAAGACCCACATTACATCCTGTCAAAATGTACCTTAATGTTGCAGATGATGAACACAAAGGACATGAGGGATCCTCACCCACCCAGAGGTTTAGGTTCTGTGGTGATGGGAGCACATCATATGCTGATCTGATGAGGAAATCGATCCTTCTCTGTTCCATTGTCCATAGGTCTTGCCAGCCGATCTTGCGTTGTTCCACACTCTCCCATCTCATTCATTCTCCCTGCTTGGCCTGGGAAATGACCTTTATACACCTGATCCTCTCCTCCTGGTTTTGCACCTCATTGACTACCAGCTTCCTCCATTGAGCTGGGGTTGCCATGTGCAAGACCTCCTTTTCTATGCTTCTCGTAATAGCTCAGATTCGAAGGGCAGCCTTAGCATCTTCCACAGCTTTCTTTGCCGCCCATTTTCTTCCAGTTTTCAACACATGTGGTGCCTCCCTTATGCGTTTGTCATGTGAATCTACTAATGTCATTTCCAGTCGGACTTTGGCGCACTTAAACTCTTCGGTTAGAGCAGAGATTGGTAGCTGCAGTATTCCTTTACCATAAAGTCCCACTCTGCTGAGGCAGTGTGGAACTACCAACCATTTCCTGACGTATGAACTGATTAAAGCTTCCAGCTTCTCAACTGTTGTCAAGGAAACCTCGTACACAGTAAGTGGCCACAGCAGTCTTGGCAGTAAACCAAACTGAAAGCACCAGAGTTTCAGTTCGCCCGGTAAAACGCTACTGTCTGTGCTCTTCAACCCTTCCACTGCTTGTTGTTTATCTTCTCCCACACGAACTGTGTCCTGCTGTGATTCTGCTACGTTATAGTCACATTTCAAGATGATTTTAGCCTATTCTGTATTGTATATATTTAAAATATCAGATTCGTGAATGGTTTAATTTCAGAAAACGTGACCTAATGATACTTCTCATTTTAACTCTAGTTAGTTTGGTAACTCTTCTACTTAGTCTAAAGAGTTTGGTTTAATTTAGTCCCGTAAATCAGGAACATCTAGGGGACAACAGTCATCATTTGGAGTTCGTTGCAATTGGGAACATTTTTTATCTGGAAGTTCGTTGCAATTGGTAATAACTAGTGCACTAGTTTAGTATAGTCCTGAGGTACTACTGCATCTGCAGGTTTTTGTTCATTGAAATTGACCTATGTAGTTTTGTGAACAATCAAATACTCTGTATTATGAAAATAAATTGATGGTCTTGACCCTCTGTGAACAGCACAATCCTGAAATGACCATTGAAACTAATGGCATCCAGTCCAGAGACAGAACTGCTCCCTCCCTCCCTCACCCCCGAAGAGAAAGGGCGCCCCCTCCAAGGCAAATCATATTTGATAATTGACAATCTCTCTTTTATAGCTCGTCCGTGTTTTTAGAGTAAGTCACTGTTATTATGACTCCCCAAGATTACTGTATGGTGGGATGGAAAATTCATAAACAGTGTTGAATTTCAATAAATATACACACATACTATAAATATACACATACTGTAACAGCATTGCAGTTAGTTTTGCCCTTTAAAATACAGAACCAGACATGAGATTTTCAATTTTAGCACTGTTGCACACTTTTATTATTTACAATAAAAAAATAAAACAAAACAAACCAAAAGCCTCCACTAAACTTTTCAGGAACCTAAACTGGACAGCTGTCTACTAGTTTCAAAACACACAGTAAATTTATGCACAAACTAAAAGGTTCACACAGTACCTTATTTAAACAACACAGTTTTATTCATTGTGACAGCAATGCACACAGACTGGAGAGTGCCCAGAATAAACATTTTATTTTAATTTGTACATTATGTGCGTGTGTGACAGGGTAGCGAGTGGTGACGTCAGGCCAGATGCAGGAACAGAAAACAAACAAGGTACTGCAGTTCAAAAAATACATAAAAGATTTTAACAAAAATAAACGCTCGCTCATAGAGCACAGAAATAAAAAGGGTAGACAAAAATGAACACAAACACAGGTCCGGCTGGGCAGTAGCCTTCATGGATCCTATAACTTATTTTAGTTTAAATTTCTCTGTCCTTTCTCGCTGCCGTTCGCCTCTTGAACACCCACCCAGAGCAGGGAGAGCTGCAGGCTTAAATACCGTGGCAAGGGGTTTAACGAGCTCTGTAAAGTAAGAATGCTTTCAGAAAATAGACATGTTAATAGATTTGTAGCAGGGGGAGATCTGTGCTGACTCTGCTGGCGTGTTCACAGGGCTGCAGGAAGAGGGCGGCAGTCATCCAACAACCGCCTGTGAGTCATGGCAGTGACACGGGGAGGTGGGAAAGAGGGTGTGTGGACTTTCCCCCTCTCTGAATGGCTGAGAGGCGAGTCTTGGGAGATTGTTAGCCCTATAAAATAATGCTCTGCTGTTTCCTCAGGTCTGCCCTTTAAACGCGCCGAGAGTGTAGAAGCGCTGGTCGAGGACCGAGAACCAGTTGGGATAAAACCGAAACTGAGTGTGTCAAAGCGAGACAGTGAGAGCGGGGAACCCTTGGGCAGACCCAGGAGTATTGTAACAGGACAGGCTAGTTAGCCGGCAGTGTAGGACGGTGATCCGGGTCGCACGGGTAGCGGCGACTGGGATATAGCTGTCAAGTGCAGCACCTTTTCTTTGTAGTTTTGTTACTGTTTTATTTTCCCTGTTTCTTTGTGCCTTCTGGTTTGAATTATTGTTTCGAAGCACCTGCAAGGGTGCCGGTATTGTGTACCATCATTTGGTATGCCCGTGGTTCTGTTTACCATCGTTGGTAAATCAGACCATGGACCCACAGCACCATCTGCGGGCTAAAAGAAAAATAGCACCCCGAAATAAAACTGGGCACCTGTGCGGTGTTGCCAAATCCGCCTGTCTGTCTCCTGTGTCAGTGAATTACCCACCACCCTTCCACAAGATTATATTTATCAATTAACTAAATGCAAAGTGAGTGAACAGAAGACAAATCTACATCAAATCCATATTTGGTCTGACCACCCTTTGCCTTCAAAACAGCATCAATTTTTCTGGGTACACTAGCACAAAGTCAGGGATTTTGTAGGCATATAGTCAGGTGTATGATTAAACAATTATACCAAACAGGTGCTAATGATCATCAATTCAATATGTAGGTTGAAACACAATCATTAACTAAAACAGAAACAGCTGTGTAGGAGGAATAAAACAGGGTGAGGAACAGCCAAACTCAGCTAACAAGGTGAGGTTGCTGAAGACAGTTTACTGTCAAAAGTCATACACCATGGCAAGACTGAGCACAGCAACAAGACACAAGGTAGTTATACTGCATCAGCAATTTCAAGGCAGACAGGGGTTTCCAGATGTGCTGTCCAAGCTCTTTTGAAGAAGCACAAAGAAACTGGCAATGTTTAGAACCGTAGACACAGTGGTCGGCCAAGGAAACTTACTGCAGCAGATGAAAGACACATCATGCTTACTTCCCTTCGCAATCGGAAGATGTCCAGCAGTGCCATCAGCTCAGAATTGGCAGAAAACAGTGGGACCCTGGTACACCCATCTACTGTCCGGAGAAGTCTGGTCAGAAGAGGCCTTCATGGAAGACTTGCGGCCAAAAAGACATACCTCCGACGTGGAAACAAGGCCAAGCGACTCAACTATGCACGAAAACACAGGAACTGGGGTGCAGAAAAATGGCAGCAGGTGCTTTGGACTGATGAGTCAAAATTTGAAATATTTGGCTGTAGCAGAAGGCAGTTTGTTCGCTGAAGGGCTGGAGAGCAGTACATGAATGAGTGTCTGCAGGCAACAGTGAAGCATAGTGGAGGTTCCTTGCAAGTTTGGGGCTACATTTCTGCAAATGGAGTTGGGGATTTGGTCAGAATTAATGGTCTCAATGCTGAGAAGTACAGGCAGATACTTATCCATCATGCAAAACCATCAGGGAGGCATCTGATTGGCCCCAAATTTATTCTGCAGTTTGACAATGACCCCAAACATACAGTGAAAGTCATAAAGAACTATCTTTGGCGTAAAGAAGAACAAGGAGTCCTGGAAGTGATGGTATGGCCCCCACAGAGCCCTGATCTCAACATCATCGAGTATGTCTGGGATTACATGAAGAGAGAGAAGCAACTGAGGCTGCCTAAATCCACAGAAGAACTGTGGTTAGTTCTCCAAGATGTTTGGGCCAACCTACCTGCCAAGTTCCTTCAAAAACTGTGTGAAAGTGTACCTAGAAGAATTGATGCTGTTTTGTAGGCAAAGGGTGGTCACACCAGATATTGATTTGATGTAGATTTTTCTTCTGTTCACTCACTTTGCATTTTGTTAATTGATAAATATAAACTATTAACATGTCTATTTTTGAAAGCATTCTTACTTTACAGCATTTTTTCACACCTGCCTAAAACTTTTGCACAGTACTGTGTGTATATATATATATATATATATATATATATATATATATATATATATATATATATATATATATATATATATATAAACATATTTTAGCAAAGCGGTGTGTAATTCAGTATGTTAACAAGGTAACATTATTCAGGTTTCATTTGACTTTATGATTTGTTAATTCTATAGTGTTGTGCAAAACAACTGGCCACAGCTGTAGCTTTACTGAGAACTTTGTTTGTTAATAGTCACACACAGCTGAACTATTTACAATATATCTAGAACGACTCTAGAATGTGTACGTGGGTTCGCAGTGACCTGCCTCTTATGAAACCCCCAGGATCTCAGCACTAATCTTCTCTCAATAAAGACACAGAGAGACCACCAGGATCTCAGCACTAATCTTCCCTCAGTAAAGACACAGAGAGACCCCCAGGATCTCAGCACTAATCTTCCCTCAGTAAAGACACAGAGAGACCCCCAGGATCTCAGCACTAATCTTCCCTCAGTAAAGACACAGAGAGACCCCCAGGATCTCAGCACTAATCTTCCCTCAGTAAAGACACAGAGAGACCCCCAGGATCTCAGCACTAATCTTCCCTCAGTAAAGACACAGAGAGACCCCCAGGATCTCAGCACTAATCTTCCCTCAGTAAAGACACAGAGCCCCCAGGATCTCAGCACACAGCGTTCAGCCCCCAGAAGAGGTTGGAGATGCAGCTTCACATACCATTTTCTCCTTTCCGCAGCGATTCCATGCCGGCGAGCTGTGCCCTGGGGGAGGCCGGGGAGACTGCGGGCGGAGGAGGAGGAGGGCAAGAGGAGGATGAGGAGGAGCCAGGCACCACGACCAGCGGACTGGAGGGGGGAGTGGGCTGTCGGAGGGGTGTGAAAGCCAGCCTCCATCACACTGCCTCGCCCATGAGGGTGCAGAGAAACAAGGGGGCCAGCGCCTGCTCACACTCCTTCACGTCCGACTGTGAGCTCTCGCTTGACCTCAAAAGCACACAGGTAGGGGACAGACCGCTCTGGGGGGCTCCAAGCCCCCTGGGCAGCTCTCAGTAGGGACAGGGCAGGGAAAGACTCTCAGGTCTTGGAGAAGGATTTCAGTGTGCTCCCTTTGGTTCATTGTTTCACATTCCATTTATTCCTCAGAGCCCCAAAGAGGTCTGCGGGATCCCGCTGTCGCGTGGTGTTTATTGTTGTCGTTTTGTTTGTTGTTGAGGTGTGCTGTGCTTACTGTAGGACTAGTTCCCCGTGCTTCAGTGTGTCTGCTTAATTATTCGGCAGATCCCTCTCCTCATTTGTGCTGTAGAGTGAATTGCTGTGGCGTGAAGTGCTATGGTGTGAAGTCACATTTTAACATCACCACTTTTTAGTTCAAGCCTTTTGCTGCTTCAATACACATCCGTCACCCTGCGCTGAGAAATCAAATTAACGTTATCAACCATTTTCCGCAAGTGTTAATTGTTTTATTTATATGAATGCAGTCTGTAGCACTCTAACACATTAACAAAACCTATTTCAATTTGAAAGCAGTTTTGCATATATATTGTTTCATTGGTGTCAATCATGACAGTCTACATAGTATCCCAAAAACAACTTGTGATTTTATACATAACCGGCTATTAAGTGTTACCGGGCCTGCATTATTTAATACTCGCTCCCTGGCAAATAAGGCCTTGCTATTGAGTGAACTTATCATAGGTCAGAATCTTGATTTTTTTATGCTTAACAGAAATTTGGCAGCGGCAGAATGATTGGTTCTGGTTAAACCAGGTAATCCCTTCTGGCTGTGGCTTTTTAGACAAGACTTGTTTGTCTGGTCGTGGTGGTGGACTGGCCATTGTCCATTGATTGGATATTACTGTTAATTCCATATCCTTCCCAGCTTTTAATTCATTTGAGTGTTTAGGATTTAAGTTAATTACTACATTACCATTGGTAACAAGCTGGAATGCTCTCCCACAGAAAATAAAAGGTTGAAATGCTGTTGATATTTTGAAAAAGCAACTGAAAACACCTTTTTTTAAAATGGTGTTTGAGTCTGTGTAGGACTGACTGTTTGTATGTTGTACAGTAGTGGTGCTGTGTGTCCTCTGTTTCTGGGCTAAACTTGTTGTGCATCCTTGTTTTAATGTGTAACCTGCTTTGTGTCCATTGTGTGAGAAAATGCTGCTGTGACAATTTTTAATAAATTTTTTTTTTTATCACTCTGTGATTAAACTGTAAATTATTTGAGATGTGCTACGTGACTATCGCGAAACTCTACACGAACGTGATATTTTTTTATTTCTACTAATATATTACATTATTATTATTATTATTATTATTATTATTATTGGCCTAAGTGTTTTATTCTGAGCTAACTTTAATTAATTTATCAGAATGGTAGCTAAGCCAAATTGAATTAATAAATTACATGGATGGACTTTGGTAAACTCCACAGAACAAACAAGTTTGTAAATTGTGTTATATTGTTCTAGATGTGCCTATAAGTATTGACACACCTACTTGCTATGCACTTAGCTGTCATTAAATACTTCAGTGAAAATACATTGTCAAAAATGTAAAATTAACAATAATACATTTAATAAAGAAACTATTGATACTAACATCCTTTGAGTTTACAGTTTTATTCTAGATTGCTCAGGATCTTTTAGCCATTCAGAGCGCACGTTTCACCTTCTGTATTCCATGAGAGAAACCCTGTTGATGACATCATCAGCCGTGCCTCTCCCTGTTTTGACCGTGCTGTATTTTCCATGTCTCCTGCTTTATAAAAGCATACCTTAAGTTCGCCGTCCTATAACCCTATATTTCACTTTAGTCCTTCCTCCTTTGGGTTTATCCCTGCTCTTTGATGACTTGTCCCAGCATGCACCAGTCTGGGTGGATATCTTTGGCCCCTCTTTTCAGCCGATCAGTTCTGCTTGAATGCTGCCTTCGTTCAGATTGAGTCTCTTCATCACGACCCACCTGCACTGAAGAGGAGCACAGCTTCATTGGCAGTTTGGGTTCTGAAATGACTACAGTATGTAGCAGATACAAGTCGCCCCTCTGCTTTAATTACACTTAGCAATCTCCTTTAGAGGCTTTCATTCATGTGCCGATTAACTCCCTGTGACGGAAAGATGAGTTCTGGTGATGAATCTTCCTCCCGACCTGTGAGGGCGCTAAAGAACGGGAGGAGAAGTATCTGGAAGGGCTGGCCCGTTTCCGGGTCAGGGAAGTGGGTCAGCCTGGAGGGAAGCGCGACTCTGTTGTAAGACCGTATTGATTTGAAAGGTAAATGAGAGGCAGCTGCAAGTAATAAGGCAGCTGCAACCGTTTATCTCGATATCATGCGGGATTACATATAGGGGCCAGGGTAACGCTGATCTTCTCCTTCGTTTGGGTAAACGTTCGGAGAGAGAAGGAGCAAGAGAGGAGCTCTCGTTGTTACAGAGAATTACATGTTGTGTTTTGTTTGTAATTGTCTGCGTTTTGCACCACCAGACAGTTAACTCACCTGTCCGGAGCTGTCGACCAGGGTCAGCACAATCCGGATCACCACTGCACGGAACCGTCACGAAATACAGTGTCTTCACCCACCACAAGCACGTCTGCACTCACCCAGGACTGGTGACCGTGTGTTCATTTTGTTCGGGACTGTGCCCTATTATTGCTATCCCCGTGCTTTACACATTGTTGTGTATAGCCGGGGATTTATTATTTAACGGTCACCAGACCTGGATTATAAATAAAAGCACCTTTTCACTGGAAACTGTTGTCTGCCTGTCACTCCTGCATCGCATCACCGCTATACCTGTTCCCCTCCACTAGCCACTTTGCCACACGTGGTGTCAGAACACGGGACTATGGACCGCAACGCGCTGGCGGAGTTGCTGCAGGCACTGGAGATCAGACGGGATGCAGAGGAGAGACGGAGGGAGGAGCGCTATACGGCGCTCATTGAACGGGTAGGGCTGATCGTTGCTGCAGGAGCGACCCCTACCGGAACATCATTGATGTCGGCCCCGAAGGCACGGGCCATGAAAATGACGGCGGAGGATGATCCGGAGGCATTTTTGGTGGCGTTCGAGCGGCTGGCAACCGCGGCGGGATGGCCTCGGGAGTTCTGGGCAAGCCAGCTAGGACCTTGCCTGATCGGGGAAGCGCAGGCAGCCTACCAAGCCCTGAGCGACCAGTACGCCACTGACTATGACCTAGTCAAGCAGGCTATCCTCCGTCGTCTCAACATCACCGCGGAGACCCACCGGACGCGGTTCCGCGAGTACCGGAGAGCCCCGGAGACACGCCCCAGGGTGGTGGCACAGCGGTTGTGCGACCACATGGTCCATTGGCTGACCCCAGAGAAGAAGACCGCTCAACAAATGGGGGAAGCCATTGTGGTGGAACAATTCTGCCATGTGGTCGGCGCCGAAACTCAGGCGTGGGTACGGCGCCACAACCCTGACACCCTGGAGGAGGCGGTCAAATTGGCCGAAGATTTTGAGGACTCTTTGACGTCAGCCCGGGTCGGGATCCTGTCAGCCCCTGCCCTGCTCAGGAACCAACCTCTCCCTCCCTCTCCTCCAACACCACCACCATCACCCTCGGTCCCGGCACCCAGACCTCCCAGACCGCCGACCCCGTTGGGCCCCCTTGCCTCCCCCCCATGGAGACCGAGGATGGCCCCCAGCTGGGGTAGAGGTGTTGCCCCTGCCCCGTTGCCCTACCAGCAGCGGGACAGATATTTAACCTATGCCCCCTCTGTCCCTCCACTCTGTTTTAGGTGTAACCAGCCAGGACATAGGGCCAGGTCATGCCCCGCTGCTATGGAGTGTGACGTGGCTGCATGCAACTGGACACCTGGAACGGGTAAGCAGGGGGAAAACGGTTGGGAGGGGCCCTGTCTGATTGACGTGGTTTTAGGGAATGTGAAAACCCACGCGTTAGTGGACACAGGGTGTGAGCAAACCTTGATCAGGACAGCTCTCTTGGGCGGTATGTCGTGGCGGCCACAAGGTCAGGTGGCCATCTCCTGTATCCATGGAGACACGGCGGCATACCCCACCCTAAAAGTATATTTATCGGTAGGACCGATAAAACGTCACCTTGTAGTCGGGGTGGCGGAAAGGTTGCCGCACCCAGTTATTCTGGGCCGAGACTGGCCAAAATTCAAAGAATTGGTGCAAATAATGGCAGTCTCAGCCACACACGTAAACGTGGCAGAAAAAGGGAAAAAGGAACGGATTGGTGATGTGTTTCCTTTTCATACTGAAATGTTTTCCCCTCTGTTCCGTCCTAGAAAAACAAATAAGGAGAGACGGACCGCGAAATGGGAGGGAGCGTCTTTGAGACAAGGCTGGGGTCTGGTGGGAGAGTGCTGTAATGGTAACAAAC
The DNA here is from genome assembly GCF_017654505.1 of Polyodon spathula. NCBI lineage: Eukaryota > Metazoa > Chordata > Actinopteri > Acipenseriformes > Polyodontidae > Polyodon > Polyodon spathula. Next base: position 3,301,950 of record NC_054541.1, on the reverse strand, counting down.
GCCAGTCGAAGGGAGTGGGAACGCAGTGTGACCGAGAGAGCGAGGTTACTGGGCCGACTAGGGCAGAGGTTATTCCAGCCCCTCTCAATATACCGGACCCGTGGTACTCAAGCGCGGACCTAGTGTGGGGCCAAAAGAACGACCCGTCACTGGTGCACGCTTGGGGGCAGGTCCGGTCCATTGAAGGTAAGGATGTTGATGGCGCTGGGCCGCTAGTATATCCACATTTCAGTATAAAGGGGCAATTACTATATAGGGTAAACCTAGCCGCGGGCACAGGACAGCCTGTAACACAATTATTGGTTCCCCCGTCTTGTCGGACCGAGGTCATGAGGCTGGCGCATGATATCCCTTTTGCGGGGCACCTCGGAGCCGAGAAGACGAGGGAGCGAATATTGGCTCGATTCTATTGGCTCGGTCTTCATACTGATGTGTCGAAATATGTAGCCACATGCCCAGACTGCCAGCGAGTAGCGCCAGGTCGAGTGCGCCCCGCTCCTTTGGTCCCACTGCCGATTATTTCCACTCCGTTCGAGCGCATTGCAATGGACATAATGGGCCCTTTGCTACCTTCTGACTCTGGGTATACGCATATATTAGTAGTGGTGGATTATGCAACGCGATACCCAGAGGCAGTTCCATTGAGGTCCACTAGTGCAGCTGCAATAGCCACCGAGTTAGCGCAGATTATGGCTAGAGTAGGGATCCCCAAGGAGATTTTGACTGATCACGGAACCAATTTTTTGTCCAATACGTTACAGCAGGTGTACAAAATATTAAAAATACGTCCCATCAGGACGTCCGTTTATCATCCACAATCGGACGGTTTGGTTGAACGTTTTAATCAGACCTTAAAGTCGATGCTGAGGCAATTTGTAACACAGGAGCAGAAACATTGGGCATCGCTTCTTCCCTACCTCCTTTTTGCGGTGAGAGAAGTGCCGCAGAGTTCAACGGGGTTCTCCCCCTTTGAGCTCCTGTACGGCCGGCAGCCTCGCGGCATTCTCGACCTGCTGAGAGAGGGGTGGGAGGAGCACAAAGGCTCGTCTAAAAATGTAGTGAAGTATGTGCTCCTACTACGAGATCGCCTGGATTTGGTCGGTCGTTTGGCCCAAGACAACCTCAGATCGGCTCAGCACCGACAACAGCAGCATTACAACAAAAATGCACGGATTCGAACCTTTCGACCAGGGGACAAGGTAATGCTGCTACTTCCCTCATCTGAATCGAAACTGTGTGCTAAATGGCAGGGGCCGTATGAGGTGATTCGGGCTATAGGGAAAGTAAATTATGAAATTAGACAGCCCGATCGCCGAAATGAACGTGAAATTTATCATGTCAATTTGTTAAAGCCCTGGCAGGCAAGGGAGGTCTTATTTATAGCCCCAGGCAATATGGAGGATGATTTAGGTCCCTGTCCAGAGACCCCGAGCACAAGAGCGATTTCTATGGGGGAACAATTGGTTCCGGATCAGCAAAGAGAGCTGCGTAAGCTTATTGAGGAGTTCAGCAATGTTTTTTCTGACGTGCCCGGCAGGACAAACTTAGTTGAATATGACATTATCTCTCCACCAGGTGTCACAGTGCGAGAGAGACCATACCGGATCCCGGAAAGTCGACGAAGTGGCGTTCGCAAAGAGGTATGGGATATGCTCGAGCTTGGGGTGATTGAGCCTTCCAGGAGTGAGTGGTGCAGTCCGATCGTCATAGTGGCTAAGAAAGACGGCACCAACCGCTTCTGTGTGGATTTCAGAAAGGTGAACGCTATTGCTAAGTTCGATGCATATCCCATGCCTCGGGTCGACGAACTTTTAGACAGACTGGGAAAAGCGAGGTTTATTTCCACTCTGGACCTGACGAAGGGATACTGGCAAATCCCTTTAACCCGCAGCTCCAGAGAGAAAACCGCATTTTCAACACCAGAAGGGCTGTTCCACTTTAAAACCATGCCGTTTGGGCTACATGGTGCGCCCGCTGCCTTTCAGAGACTGATGGACCAGGTTTTACGCCCACATCATGAATATGCAGCAGCGTATATTGATGACGTGGTGATATACAGCTCCACCTGGCGAGAGCATTTGGCTAGGGTTGCAGCCGTTCTTCAGTCTCTAAGGGCAGCCCGGCTGACAGCTAACTTGAGGAAATGTGCGTTTGCCAAAACAGAGACTCAATATTTGGGATTTTTAATGGGGAATGGAAGGGTGAGACCTGTAGTCACCAAAATCCAGGCTTTGGTTGATGCAGCGATCCCCAAAACCAAGACTCAGGTGAGGTCACTACTGGGCTTAGCCGGTTATTACCGCCGCTTCATCCCCGAGTACGCCACAGTGGTTAACCCGTTAGTCGACCTCACCAAAAAGAGTGCTCCAAATTTAATTAAATGGTCAGCTGAGTGTCAGGGAGCGTTTGATACTATTAAGCGTACACTTTGCCAGGCCCCCACTCTTATCACACCGGATTTCACCAAGAGATTCATCCTCCACACCGACGCATCGGATGTAGGTTTGGGTGCAGTCTTGTCCCAAAAAGTAGCTGGAGTAGAGCACCCGATATTGTACCTCAGTAAAAAAATGTTACCTCGGGAACGTAACTACTCCGTAGTCGAAAAAGAGTGTTTGGCCATTAAATGGGCTACTCACTCTTTACGATACTACCTGCTGGGACACTCATTTGATCTGGTCACAGACCACGCCCCACTCAAGTGGTTAAGCACAATGAAGGACAGCAATGCCCGGATAACTCGGTGGTATCTGACATTGCAGCCCTTCATGTACCACATGGTACACCGTGCGGGGAAAGACCACCAAAATGAGGATTATTTTTCCCGGGAGGGGGGAGTAATGGGGAAGGTAGATTTAGCCGAGTGTTCCTTCGGCTCCACTCTGAGCGGTGGGATATGTGACGGAAAGATGAGTTCTGGTGATGAATCTTCCTCCCGACCTGTGAGGGCGCTAAAGAACGGGAGGAGAAGTATCTGGAAGGGCTGGCCTGACAGTTCGTTTCCGGGTCAGGGAAGTGGGTCAGCCTGGAGGGAAGCGCGACTCTGTTGTAAGACCGTATTGATTTGAAAGGTAAACGAGAGGCAACTGCAAGTAATAAGGCAGCTGCAACCGTTTATCTCGATATCATGCGGGATTACATATAGGGGCCAGGGTAACGCTGATCTTCTCCTTCGTTTGGGTAAACGTTCGAAGAGAGAAGGAGCGAGAGAGGAGCTCTCGTTGTTGCAGAGAATTACATGTTGTGTTTTGTTGTGTTTGTTTGTAATTGTCTGCGTTTTGCACCACCAGACAGTTAACTCACCTATCCGGAGCTGTCGACCAGGGTCAGCACAATCCGGATCACCACTGCACGGAACCGTCACGAAATACAGTGTCTTCACCCACCACAAGCACGTCTGCACTCACCCAGGACTGGTGACCGTGTGTTCGTTTTGTTCGGGACTGTGCCCTATTATTGCTATCCCCGTGCTTTACACATTGTTGTGTATAGCCGGGGATTTATTATTTAACGGTCACCAGACCTGGATTATAAATAAAAGCACCTTTTTCACTGGCAACTGTTGTCTGCCTGTCACTCCTGCATCGCATCACCGCTATACCTGTTCCCCTCCACTAGCCACTTTGCCACACTCCCTCAGTGAGGTGGTAATATTCAAATAATAAGATGCATTTGTTAAAGATAGCAATGGGACATGGGGCAGTAACTTATTCTATAATCAGTGTTGCTTGTGTTGGACTTGAGGTTGTTTGTCCCACTCTTTTACAAAATGGAGCCATGGAGTAGCACAAATAAGACTGGTGTTTGACATGACAACATCGCGGCTTCATTGACAGTGTGTTGCAAAGAAGGGCTCTTGAGATCTGAGGAAGCTGTAATCTAGTCAGCTCCAGAAGAGTCCTGTTTCAAAATAATGTTATTCAGGGGTGTGGCAGAGCAAAGCTCTGCCCTTTAAATTGGCAGGGATGGGGTTAACTTCCCCTACCTGCCTGGGTTTATTATGTTCAGGTGGCTGGGGTTGATTAGTTGATTAGGTTGATTAACGATCAATCAGCGCCCAGCCACCTGATATAAAAGGAGGCCTCTGCTTCTCATTTGGAGAGAGGGAGCTGAGGAAGCAGGTTGGTGTTTGTTTTGTGGTTTTTGAATTTTCTAAATCCAGTGAAGGCATTGCCCAGCCTGGAAACTTTATTTTTGTGAGTTTTGTTTTTGCTTTATTTGTGTTTGAGTATCTGTTATTTTGCCCTTGTGCACTTTATTTTTGTTTATTTATAATAAAATAGTTATTTTTTGAACTGCAGTCTGTCTCTGGGCCTCTATCCACTCGCCAGCCTGCCACAAGGGGTTTTTCAAAGCTGTGCTAACAACACCTTTCCCATTTTTTTCTTTCTTCTTTCTATTAGCATTAGCAACATTAATTTCTTTACTTCCATTATTAGGAACTGTCAACATGGAAAATTACACAGTCGCTGCTGTAGCTTGTCCCTGTAAGCGGCAGGAATTCAGATACAATGTGTTAAATATGAGAAGACTTTATGTTTCTTTATAATTATGTTGATCTCTAGTTTCTGCAAACATTCTTGTCCTCAGTCATTCCAGTCATTTTTATTCACAAGCTAATGAAAACCCTTTCTATTTAATTTCTGATGTCTTTATTTCGAAGGAGCACTAACTTTCATAAAAGATTACAAGTTGTTTGAATTACTTTGCCCAAAATGAAAAGTGTAGAAACAAAACCTCCAGGGCAGCACACAATGCCAAATCAAGCGCTTCAATGGGCTCATTTAGCTTCAAGTAATGTTTTTCAGATGTATCTGTTTGCTAAATGTTGATTCGCTAAGTGTAAGAAAATGATTTAATTTCACTGATTTATGATTTGACTCGTCCAGTTTAAAAAAATATTTTTTTGCAAGTGCAGCACTCTGTTGTAATAGATTGGAGTGAGTTTGGCCCAATGTCTTCTCTTTCAGTATTTAAAGCCACAGATGAATAATCGCTATCAGTCATGTTTTAAAGGCATCATTTTATAAGACTAACTCAGGAAGCGCGCTGCAGTCAAAGCTGCTGTAAAGCGACAGTGGAATGGCATGGTCGATTCTGTCAATAGCAAATGACATATGGCACAGTTATAACAATAAGGCAACACTGTCCGAGTCTGCTGGCAACAGGTGTTACATTGTCATGGTCATCGTTAGAAAAAAATATATTAAAACGTGACTCAACTGTCGACAATACGCATGCAAAACTAAGATGAATTTAAAGTACACTGCAGTAATTCAGGTCCATGTTGCTCCTTTTCATTTAGTGATATTTACAAAAAAAAAGCTGAATAATTGACCCACTGCATTCACAGCGAGTTCTGATAGAACAGGCTTTGTGTGTATGTTTGAGTGAATGTCTTTTTGATTCTAATGCTTGCTTTCCTGATATCCATCAGTCATCCTCCACAAAGCTGGAGGAAATGGCATATTGATAGTTTAGAGACTTAATACTGAGGTAGCTTTTCCATGCCTCTGATGTTGCTTACAACTCCCCTTGTTATGGGTGCATTATTTGAAATATGCTTGTCTGTGTTGTGATGCTGCCTCCACCCTTTGAAGGGCTCATTAGGTTTGTCAAGGGCTCTTTCTGGTTAAATCAATAAGCCTGAAGGGCTCTGAGTGGCACATCCAGTAAAGGCGCTCCACGTGGAGTGCAGAATGTGCCCTATGGCATGGAGATCACAGGTTCAAATCCAGGCTATGCCCTTGCCAACCATGACCGGGGGGTCCTAGGGTGTGGTGCACAATTGACCAAGTGCCGTCCAGGTAGGTGGGCAGGACAATCCATGGTTCACCATGCACCAACAACCCCTGTGGCTGATAGAACGCCTGCAGTTCTGCAGTGGAGCCACTCAGATCTGTGTTGTCTTCTGGCCCTATAGGTCTGGTGGCTTTGCTGTGGATCCACAGTGCAAAAAATGACGCATTGGCAGGAACACGTTTCAGAGGACATGTGTTTCAGCCTCTGTTTCCTGAGTCGCCAGAGGGTTGCAGCGGTGAACCAGGATAAAAATAATAACTGGGCACTCCAAATTCAGGAAAAAATTGGGGTAAAAACAATTGTCAACAACTAAATAAAAAAAAAAAAAAAACTTTAAAAAAATCAATAAGATTGAAATGATGTTATGAGCCATGGAGAGACCTTGAAAACAGCCTTTAACTCTGGGGCTCAAATCCTGAGCAAAGTGACTATCACAGCATTGTGAAGACAGCATCTGCTCTCAGCTGCATAGCATGCAGAGTGCAGAGTGGCTGCTGGCCGCGCACAGAATAATGATCACTGAGGCAGATGATAGTTTTATTTTAGTTAATGTGTTTAAGCGCAGATTGAAAGCTGTGTTCACTGATATCTGTGCTTGCTGACATGTTTCTTTTTTGTGTGGGTTGTTTTTGTTGTTTTTATTATGACTGTTTTGTATTTGCTGTATTGATGTTGCCTCTTGGCCACATAAATGAGAATTGGTTCTCAATTGACTTACCTGGCTAAATAAAGGTTAAATAAAAATAAATAAATAAATAAACAGGCTTACATGTAGTCTTATATTGTGATCCTTCATATTTTTTGCATTTTGTGTCCAACAAGGGCTTGTGAACAGAATTACACGTTGAAGGCTAGAGCTGAAACGTTTGTTTGCGTAACCTTGCTTACTATTAGCTATAACCTTGGCTGTATTTTTTTCACTGTAAAAAATGTCTAATTTCACAGCACTTCACAGTCTAAAAAAAGATTTTTCATGATTAAACATAATATTTATTGAAGCAGAAAACTAGCCTTGTCAATAAAGCAAATGTTTTCTGCTGCAAAAGTATATTTACACTATATACAGCCTTAATTATACTTTATAATGAATGATTCAGTGCTATTGAAAGAATAGACAAACATAGTTAAGTTGAAGACTGAAGTATTGAAGGCTTTTGTATTAGAAAGCCAGGCAAAGACTGTCAATGATGGAAACAATGATGGGTTCTTTCACCTGGTTCCTAACGACCCCCCCCCCCCTCCCCCCGTTTGTTTGTCTGTTTTCCCACAGATCGAAATGCTAGAGTACAAGTACGGGGGTGACCTGATATCGCGCCGGGCAGCCTGCACTATCCAGACAGCCTTCCGACAGTACCAACTGAGCAAGAACTTTGAAAAGATCCGCAACTCGCTACTGGAGAACCGTCTGCCGCGCCGCACCTCCCTGCGCAAACTGCGGGTACACAACACGGAGGGCTTCTCCGCCGAGAAGGCCCTGGTGGAGGGCTTCAACGTCATGGGCATCCCCCTGGTGCGCTCGCCCTCCCTCCCGGCCTCCATCAGCGGGGCTCTGACCGAGCTTGAGGATTCCTTCAACGAGCAGGTGCAGTCCCTGGCCAAGTCCATCGACGACGCCCTCAGCACCTGGAGCCTGAAGACCATGTGCTCCCTCCAGGACGTTGGCACCTACCAGTTCACGGAGACCTTCTGCAAAGCCGTGTCGGGCCTGGGGGACAGCATGGTGGAGTCGGTGGGGCATGAGAGCTCAGTGGAGGAATCCCAGCCAGACACCCTGCCTCACAGCAGCAGCACCTTGATGATGGCTTTCAGAGGAGATGTCACGGTCCAAGTCGACAACCAGAACTTCCGCATGTCCTCCTCGCTCAAGGATTCCGCCTCCCTCTCCCTGAGCAACTGCCTCCAGCAGGGTGGCCTGGAGGCAAAGGATGCTGTGGAGGGGGAGCTGGAGCTCAAGGGGGGCCCCCAGGATCCCGGGGAGGACCTGAACGAGTTCCCTGCCCCACCGCCCAGCGAGGAGGAGGTGGAGGAGGAGCCACTATTGGCCCTGCAGAAGATGGAGAATGGAGAGTCAGGGGTGGAGGTGAAGAGGGCCGAGTCGGAGACGGCTGACAACAGCTCAGAGCAGACGACCAGCAGCAGCACCTCCACCTCGGCCAAGTCTGTCTCCAAGGCGTCGTCCAAGGAGGCCCTGCAGGCCATGATCCTCAGCCTGCCCCATTACCACTGTGAGAACCCAGCCAGCTGCAAGTCCCCCACCCTCTCCACCGACATGATGAGGAAGAGACTGTACAGGATTGGGCTGAACCTCTTCAACGTGTGAGTACACTGGCAGCTAGGCTGCACGGCAAGCAGGCATCATAGCCAGCAATCCTCCAGCACTTTAAACACCACACACTGTACTCTGAAGCAAGGCAAGTGTTCTGAGTGTGATACAGCAATTGTAGTTGCACAAAACAAGCACAAGAGACTATTTAGTTGTAGGGATTGTTTTTTTTAAGTCGTTTCTTGCCAGTTATAATTGTTTTAGTCCTTTATGAAATCTACACTTACTTCTACACCAGGGCCCTTACTCATACCATATACAGATTAAAGCAGTAATAAACACATCCTCTGACAAAGTGTTTCCACTGCAAGGCAGCATTCACTGTAATTGGGTTATTATGTCATCACTGAATCTCCTGTGGGACAGAATGGGCAGGAATATAAACCCATAGGTTCCAGTCCCCAGAGGCCTGCTGCAGGCTGAAGCTGGGACACTGTGGAGAAGATGGGAAGCGGTGGCACATTCTACACTTTGAACCTGACAGATAGGCATTAAGGCTGATTGTTTTGCATTCACTTTTTCAAAGGCAACTGTTTTAGTTTTCAATAAAATAATGCCCATATGATGCTAAGTGGTCGTGACTTCCCGAGTGCAATTTCCGCACACCTGTGTGTTGTACAATGTGGACATGTTTAGTGCTTAGACAGGCCCTGTATAACAATACACTGAATTCTGCCATCCTGCTCATCAGACTGCATGTCAAATCCTATTGCCTGCCTATCCATCTTTCTTGTGAACCCATTCGCTGCATTCACAACCCTTACGTGTGTGTTTGTGTCTTTCTGAAAAGCTATACTAGCCTCAAGAGGGTGTGCACAAGTGAGACTCATGCCCCTCCAAACTCAACTCTGATTATTTTGTTGATTGAAACAGACAGTGGGCTGAATTTCCAAAGCTATTTACTCCAATTCATCATTAGCAGATTCAGAAAGGGAGAAGCACACCCTATGTTGATTGAAATGAGAGACTGTGACAAAGTGCCCGCCCCTGTGTATATTATCTGTTATATGTTGTGTGTGGTGTGTTAAATGTTGGTGTATAGTAATTCATACACGGGATATAAACGGGTCTGTGTAACACGAGTGTTTAAAATGTATATTTGTATTTAGGCACGAGGATTGCACAGCACTTCACTTGCAAGTAAAAAGTAATAATATGTGAGAATGGGGAATTGCACTTTATTAATTCACTTGCAGTTGTATCGAGACTCGATTGCTAATCAATCATTCAATTGGAGTCTCGGTACAGCTGCACATGAATTAGTAAAGTGCAATTCCCCGTGCTCACATATTATTACTTTTTACTTGCACGTGAAGTTCTGTGCAATCCTCGTACCTAAATACAAATATACATTTTAAACACTCGTGTTACACAGACCCGTTTATATCCCATGTACCAATAACTATACACCAACATGTAACACACCACACGCAACATATAACAGATAATATACACAGGGGTGGGCACTTTGTCACAGAGACACACTGTACACGGGGTAACAGCATTGCCATGTGTGAAAGCTGATTGAAATGAGATACACACTGTACATGGGCTAACAGCATTGCCATGTGTAAAAGCTGCACTCTCCCCTATGGAGAGCCCCTCTCCCCTTTCACTCCAGCAGGCAGCATGCGGGCTGGAGTTATGGAGACCCCAAGTACTAGACCACAGAGACACTGAATCCAATACCATTGGGATTTCACAGGATGTTAGACGGGATGTTCCTCTTACATGATTGTTTATATTAGTGAACAGTTTGGTCAGGTTATACAGTTCATACATAATTAAACAGACACGTTTAGTCACTGCCGTGACTGGGTGCCTGGTGGTTAGCTGTGTTTCCACCTGAATGCTGCACAGATAGTTTTAAACTGCTGCGCCGAACACCAGTCAGCCCTTCTAAGGGTTCAAACGCTCAAGATAATGGAAAACCTGAGGCTAGCTCTGAAGAGTGGAAGCATCCAGTTATTAGTCCCACCCTGCTGTTGCTTTTCACTGGGACCTATAAATAAAGGGTTTTAGGAAAGATTGCTTACTAACATAGTTTGGGGAGGGGGAGCTTGATGATTGAATTCAAAGTGAGTTGACTGAAGGTCATTCTCCTAGGACTGGTAATTAAGAACTTAAACCATTAAGGGGGGTGTGACAGGGTAGCCGAGTGGTGACATTAGGACAGAATGCAGGAAGAATAACAGACAGTACTGCAGGGCAAAAAGATGCGGCGTGCACCATTTATTTAAACAAAAGTAAATCAATATTTTTAAAAAAAACACTTGCTCACACAGCAAAAATAAAAGTTTAAATACAAACAAAAATCACAGACACAATAATACAACCATAGAGGTCAGGCTGGGCAATCGCCTTCACTGTTCCTATATTTTGGTTTTGTTTTCCTCTCTCCTCTCTCTCTCTCCTGTACTATCCTCTGTACACCCACCCATAGTGCATCGAGCTGCAGGTATTTATGCAGGTGACCATCTCCTGATTAGCAACAAATTAATCATTTAATTAATTTGGGAGATGGCCACCTTCTGCACAAGATTTTTAATTATTCCTGGCAGAGGACGAGCTACGGGCCTCGCCTCTGCCAGAACATGTTTAAATAAAAACAACACAATAGCAAAACATGGCTACGGCATCATATTTAAGTACAATAAATAAATCATAATAATAACAACAATACAACAAAACAAATACATTTTTCAGCAGGGCTTTACCCTTGTATGTACAGGGGGGGATTTTCAGCAGTTCGTAATTGATAACTCCAGTGTTAATGAACAAATCGGTATGTAGACATAGAATTCATTATGCCTATTCCGCTATTAAATAATTGTGCTAATGTGATTTCTGAAATTCTGTTGATTTAATCCTGTTAATATCTTAGAAAGTAGGGCTTCTTGCGACTATTTCTTTTGTTTGCGTGGGAATTTAAAAGCAAATCTGTGTTGTCATCATTTATCAGGAGTTAATTTGCACTTGGAAAAGGGAGGGGGGGGGGGTTAATTAATGAAACAGATATGTAAAAGACCACAGCAGTGAGCTTGCCCAACATTTACCTCCCTCTGTGCATTTAGCAGCTGAAACACAACATGTCTGACATGGACTGCGGTATGTGTTATTGTGGCAGGAGAAGCAGTCCAACTTTCTGGTGAAGCTGGAGGGATGGGCTCTTTCTGGTGTAGCTGGAGGGATGGGGTCTTTCTGGTGTAGCTGGAGGGATGGGCTCTTTCTGGTGAAGCTGGTGGGATGGGCTCTTTCTGGTGAAGCTGGAGGGATGGGCTCTTTCTGGTGAAGCTGGAGGGATGGGCTCTTTCTGGTGAAGCTGGAGGGATGGGCTCTTTCTGGTGAAGCTGGAGGGATGGGCTCTTTCTGGTGAAGCTGGAGGGATGGGCTCTTTCTGGTGAAGCTGGAGGGATGGGCTCTTTCTGGTGAAGCTGGAGGGATGGGCTCTTTCTGGTGAAGCTGGAGGGATGGGCTCTTTCTGGTGAAGCTGGAGGGATGGGCTCTTTCTGGTGAAGCTGGAGGGATGGGCTCTTTCTGGTGAAGCTGGAGGGATGGGCTCTTTCTGGTGAAGCTGGAGGGATGGGCTCTTTCTGGTGAAGCTGGAGGGATGGGCTCTTTCTGGTGAAGCTGGAGGGATGGGCTCTTTCTGGTGAAGCTGGAGGGATGGGCTCTTTCTGGTGAAGCTGGAGGGATGGGCTCTTTCTGGTGAAGCTGGAGGGATGGGCTCTTTCTGGTGAAGCTGGAGGGATGGGCTCTTTCTGGTGAAGCTGGAGGGATGGGCTCTTTCTGGTGAAGCTGGAGGGATGGGCTCTTTCTGGTGAAGCTGGAGGGATGGGCTCTTTCTGGTGAAGCTGGAGGGATGGGCTCTTTCTGGTGAAGCTGGAGGGATGGGCTCTTTCTGGTGAAGCTGGAGGGATGGGCTCTTTCTGGTGAATGGAGGATGGGCTCTTTCTGGTGAAGCTGGAGGGATGGGCTCTTTCTGGTGAAGCTGGAGGGATGGGCTCTTTCTGGTGAAGCTGGAGGGATGGGCTCTTTCTGGTGAAGCTGGAGGGATGGGCTCTTTCTGGTGAAGCTGGAGGGATGGGCTCTTTCTGGTGAAGCTGGAGGGATGGGCTCTTTCTGGTGAAGCTGGAGGGATGGGCTCTTTCTGGTGAAGCTGGAGGGATGGGCTCTTTCTGGTGAAGCTGGAGGGATGGGCTCTTTCTGGTGAAGCTGGAGGGATGGGCTCTTTCTGGTGAAGCTGGAGGGATGGGCTCTTTCTGGTGAAGCTGGAGGGATGGGCTCTTTCTGGTGAAGCTGGAGGGATGGGCTCTTTCTGGTGAAGCTGGAGGGATGGGCTCTTTCTGGTGAAGCTGGAGGGATGGGCTCTTTCTGGTGAAGCTGGAGGGATGGGCTCTTTCTGGTGAAGCTGGAGGGATGGGCTCTTTCTGGTGAAGCTGGAGGGATGGGCTCTTTCTGGTGAAGCTGGAGGGATGGTGAAGCTGGAGGGATGGGCTCTTTCTGGTGAAGCTGGAGGGATGGGCTCTTTCTGGTGGTGGAGGGATGGGCTCTTTCTGGTGAAGCTGGAGGGATGGGCTCTTTCTGGTGAAGCTGGAGGGATGGGCTCTTTCTGGTGAAGCTGGAGGGATGGGCTCTTTCTGGTGAAGCTGGAGGGATGGGCTCTTTCTGGTGAAGCTGGAGGGATGGGCTCTTTCTGGTGAAGCTGGAGGGATGGGCTCTTTCTGGTGAAGCTGGAGGGATGGGCTCTTTCTGGTGAAGCTGGAGGGATGGGCTCTTTCTGGTGAAGCTGGAGGGATGGGCTCTTTCTGGTGAAGCTGGAGGGATGGGCTCTTTCTGGTGAAGCTGGAGGGATGGGCTCTTTCTGGTGAAGCTGGAGGGATGGGCTCTTTCTGGTGAAGCTGGAGGGATGGGCTCTTTCTGGTGAAGCTGGAGGGATGGGCTCTTTCTGGTGAAGCTGGAGGGATGGGCTCTTTCTGGTGAAGCTGGAGGGATGGGCTCTTTCTGGTGAAGCTGGAGGGATGGGCTCTTTCTGGTGAAGCTGGAGGGATGGGCTCTTTCTGGTGAAGCTGGAGGGATGGGCTCTTTCTGGTGAAGCTGGAGGGATGGGCTCTTTCTGGTGAAGCTGGAGGGATGGGCTCTTTCTGGTGAAGCTGGAGGGATGGGCTCTTTCTGGTGAAGCTGGAGGGATGGGCTCTTTCTGGTGAAGCTGGAGGGATGGGCTCTTTCTGGTGAAGCTGGAGGGATGGGCTCTTTCTGGTGAAGCTGGAGGGATGGGCTCTTTCTGGTGAAGCTGGAGGGATGGGCTCTTTTCTGGTGAAGCTGGAGGGATGGGCTCTTTCTGGTGAAGCTGGAGGGATGGGCTCTTTCTGGTGAAGCTGGAGGGATGGGCTCTTTCTGGTGAAGCTGGAGGGATGGGCTCTTTCTGGTGTAGCTGGAGGGATGGGCTCTTTCTGGTGAAGCTGGAGGGATGGGCTCTTTCTGGTGAAGCTGGAGGGATGGGCTCTTTCTGGTGAAGCTGGAGGGATGGGCTCTTTCTGGTGAAGCTGGAGGGATGGGCTCTTTCTGGTGAAGCTGGAGGGATGGGCTCTTTCTGGTGAAGCTGGAGGGATGGGCTCTTTCTGGTGAAGCTGGAGGGATGGGCTCTTTCTGGTGAAGCTGGAGGGATGGGCTCTTTCTGGTGAAGCTGGAGGGATGGGCTCTTTCTGGTGAAGCTGGAGGGATGGGCTCTTTCTGGTGAAGCTGGAGGGATGGGCTCTTTCTGGTGAAGCTGGAGGGATGGGCTCTTTCTGGTGAAGCTGGAGGGATGGGCTCTTTCTGGTGAAGCTGGAGGGATGGGCTCTTTCTGGTGAAGCTGGAGGGATGGGCTCTTTCTGGTGAAGCTGGAGGGATGGGCTCTTTCTGGTGAAGCTGGAGGGATGGGCTCTTTCTGGTGAAGCTGGAGGGATGGGCTCTTTCTGGTGAAGCTGGAGGGATGGGCTCTTTCTGGTGAAGCTGGAGGGATGGGCTCTTTCTGGTGAAGCTGGAGGGATGGGCTCTTTCTGGTGAAGCTGGAGGGATGGGCTCTTTCTGGTGAAGCTGGAGGGATGGGCTCTTTCTGGTGAAGCTGGAGGGATGGGCTCTTTCTGGTGAAGCTGGAGGGATGGGCTCTTTCTGGTGAAGCTGGAGGGATGGGCTCTTTCTGGTGAAGCTGGAGGGATGGGCTCTTTCTGGTGAAGCTGGAGGGATGGGCTCTTTCTGGTGAAGCTGGAGGGATGGGCTCTTTCTGGTGAAGCTGGAGGGATGGGCTCTTTCTGGTGAAGCTGGAGGGATGGGCTCTTTCTGGTGAAGCTGGAGGGATGGGCTCTTTCTGGTGAAGCTGGAGGGATGGGCTCTTTCTGGTGAAGCTGGAGGGATGGGCTCTTTCTGGTGAAGCTGGAGGGATGGGCTCTTTCTGGTGAAGCTGGAGGGATGGGCTCTTTCTGGTGAAGCTGGAGGGATGGGCTCTTTCTGGTGAAGCTGGAGGGATGGGCTCTTTCTGGTGAAGCTGGAGGGATGGGCTCTTTCTGGTGAAGCTGGAGGGATGGGCTCTTTCTGGTGAAGCTGGAGGGATGAGCTCTTTCTGGTGAAGCTGGAGGGATGGGCTCTTTCTGGTGAAGCTGGAGGGATGGGCTCTTTCTGGTGAAGCTGGAGGGATGGGCTCTTTCTGGTGAAGCTGGAGGGATGGGCTCTTTCTGGTGAAGCTGGAGGGATGGGCTCTTTCTGGTGAAGCTGGAGGGATGGGCTCTTTCTGGTGAAGCTGGAGGGATGGGCTCTTTCTGGTGAAGCTGGAGGGATGGGCTCTTTCTGGTGAAGCTGGAGGGATGGGCTCTTTCTGATGTAACTGGAGGGATGGGCTCTTTCTGGTGAAGCTGGAGGGATGGGCTCTTTCTGGTGAAGCTGGAGGGATGGGCTCTTTCTGGTGAAGCTGGAGGGATGGGCTCTTTCTGGTGAAGCTGGAGGGATGGGCTCTTTCTGTTGTAGCTGGAGGGATGGGCTCTTTCTGGTGAAGCTGGAGGGATGGACTCTTTCTGGTGAAGCTGGAGGGATTGGCCTTTTCTGCTGAAGCTGGAGGGATGGGCTCTTGTTCTGTGGAGGGATGGGCTCTTTTCTGGTGAAGCTGGAGAGATGGCGGTGTTGCTGGAGGTGCCATCATTTTGCAGCTCACATCCTTTTGGGTTTGAGCAGCTGCACAAATTAGCAACACAGCTCTGTACCTTGTATTGCAATAAAAAAGATTTCCAAATGCACATTGCAAGAGTTGTATATAGTAAGCCGCTGCAAAATATTTACCTGTCCGACTTTTACCCACACGCCAGATAATAGTAAATCAGCATTTTATTTGTGACATTATCTAATTAAATGTACATTCTGGGTGACAAAATGTACAATTTGAATTGACATTTACACATTATACACAAAATAGATATTCCCAATATTATTTTTTTCCATTTCGCTGCTGCTTGCTGGAGGGAGAGCCGTCTCCCTGTACGCTAATAGTTTCCATAACAGTGAGTTATATTTCTGTTCATTTTTCTTGATCTTATTAACATGCATCATGAGAAATTAGTTAATTAACCACCTCATCAACTCAATATCAAAGCTTTATTAGATTGATTTTATTAACACATTCTATCTAACAATCACTACTAAAACTGTCGTTACTGTACCACGAGTTCGATTCAATGATGCTGATGTCTGAACCCCCCTAAGTCTCATGTCATCCCTTAATGCACATAAACTTGTATCACATTACAGCAAAGAAATTAAGCTCATTAGTTAAGTGAAGTGTGAGAGCCCAGGGCTGAGTAGAGAATGGCATTTCTGTCTTTATTTCTATACCAGGAACCCAGACAAAGGGATCCAGTTCCTGATCTCGCGGGGCTTCATCCCGGACACACCCATCAGAGTGGCACACTTCCTGCTGCAGCGGAAGGGGCTGAGCCGGCAGATGATTGGAGAATTCCTGGGGAACAGCAAGAAGCAGTTTAACCGGGACGTGCTGGAGTGAGTGAGATACACAGAGACACACAGGGCTCCTGTACACAGAGACACACAGGGCTCCTATACACAGAGACACACAGGGTTCCTGTACACAGA